>NC_083420.1:67397643-67526724 GCF_020745735.1 Hemiscyllium ocellatum
TCTCTGACTGAATGTCTCTCCCTCCCTCTCTCTCAGACAAACTCTTTCTCCCTACTCCTTCCCTCTCCTTCTGACCCCGAGACTGGAGGTGGGGTCTGGTTGGTCGTGGGGCTGCGTGTGATGGGGGAGGGGGGTGAGATGGGGTAGAGATGAAATTGCTGGAGGAGGCAGAGACGGGCAGGACAGAGATTGTGAGGGTGAGGGGAAAGTGAAGAGTGGAGGCAGGTGGAGAAACCGGGGTTGGGGCGGTTGGTGTGAGAGGGAGAACGAGGGAGAGTGAAAGGGGGAGGTTGTGAGAAAGAGTGAGTGTGCAGGGAGAGAGAGGGAGAAATGTGGGGTAAGAGTGGGGGAGATGAAATGGGGATGCCAGGTTGGAAAGGGGGTGGGGAGGGGGACAGAGGGAGTTAAACCCAGCTCCTGAGCTCAGGGCGCAGTGCCCTCCCCTTCCCTGAGGACCAGGACTTGGGGCTGAGTCTGTCTCTCTCCAGCTCAGCTTCTCCAACACAAAGACACACAACAACATCGGTGACTCTGCTGATCTGCACGCTTTAATCAACATTTTTATTGGCTACAAATGGAAGTGATGGATACAGTCAGTGGGATGGTGCCTTTTCTCACTGGCCTCTGAGTTGTGAGAAACATTGAAATGTTTCCCTGTAACCCCCCTGGAGGATAAGGATGGACAAACCAGCGCTCCCCTCAGTCTGTTACCATAGTGACAGGCTGCTCCATCGCTGAAACACTGAACTGAAATGAGAAAATCCCAGATGGTGTGATTAATGATGGAATTTGATGGATGGATGGATTTGGGTGAAGGGATATTTCAGCACATTCTTCAGCTGCTGCCTGAACTTAGTCTGGGTCACGGCATAAATCGCGGTGTTTGTGCAGCAACTGAGGAGCTGCAGCATGAAGCCCAATTCCCGCACAAAGGGATGGAGATCCACATACTGATACCCAATATCGTACATCCGGTACCATATAGAATACAGCATGAACGTTGACCATAACAGGATGAAATTGGCCGAGATCACAAACAGTAAAATGATGGATGTTTTTCGGTTTCTCATTTCTGTGTCAGACTGAGCGGCCCCATTGGTGTGAGCGCGGAATCTCCTGCGGGCTCTGCTGGTCACTAAAATGTGTCTGACGGTGAGAACATTGAGCAGCAGAATCAGGAGAAATGGGACACACGGAGTTAGAATGTGGTGGAGGAACTCGATTGTGACCCAGACACTGGAGTCACGAACAGCGCGTGTTACATCACAAAACCAGGGGGCGTTCCACAGCAAATACCGAGCCGTGAGCTTAAAATACCAGAAAATGTTCTTTAAACAGCTCAGCACAGTCACTGCTCCCAGAACCACAGCCGCCGTTTTCTCACTGCAATATTTACTTTTCAGCTTCTGGCAACAAATGGCCACAAACCGATCAAAGGTGAAAGTGACGGTGAACCAGACAGAGCAGTCAGTGGCTGCATAAAGCAGTACGGCGTGGATATTACACACGGGGACAGAGTCCATCAGGAAATAATACTGTTCCTTATAAACAATGGGAATGTGTCTCAGGATCAGGTCGAGGATAATGACCAGGAAATCCGCCGCTGCCATGGCCCCCAGGTAACGTCTGACACATGGAGACAATCCACAATCTTTATAAAGCAGGACGTAGATGGTCACTATGTTAACTGTGAGGAAGGAAAACAAACTCATTATCCATCAGCCTGGAGGCAAAGGGACCCGTTTGATTGGGGACCCAGTGAGGTTTTCAAATATGTCCATGTATTCAGGGATTTATTAAAATAATTGGAGCTGGAATAACAAATGGGAAGGTCAGAATTACTGACAAAAATGTGACATAAACCACAATAAACGCTCCCTCCCCAAACACACAGAGACACATCCATAAGGACAGATGGGTTCTAGAACATTCCCACACACTCGATCACTCGAGAGCAGACACAGGTTGCTCCTTCCCAGTTCCTAATACAGAGGGTGGAAATGTTGCTGACCTGAAGGATTCTCTCCCAGTTTTCTGAAGACAACCAGAGTTTGGGAATTTCTGTATTTTGGTCTAAATTGTGGTCGATCCTGTGTCGTGAAGAAATGTAAACGTAGGGAAAACGTATTCCCCCCTTTAACTGCCTGAGGGTCCTTCGGAACAGTGTCTCCTTCTCCCTGGAACGGGGTCTCTTCACTCGGGATCTTATCATTTGTTCAATTCACTGACGTCCGGCCGTTCACAAACAAACAATGTCAGGGACAGAACGTTCCGGGGAATGTCAGTTATAGAATGTCAGGGACAGAACGTTCCGGGGAATGTCAGTTATAGAATGTCAGGGACAGAATGTTCTGGGGAGCTCCCTGACCTGTCCATCACCTTTCCCCATATTCACCCCACCACCATGATGTGCTGTGCACAGGCTACATCTCTGTCCAACACCGAGAGGTGCAGTGACCACGTCACTGTATTATCTATAAACCTCAACCAGACAGTCTGACCAGCACAGTGACCTGTGCAGTGATCACCCGTGAATTCATCTGTACCCCAGGAGCAGTTACCCTCCCAGCATGTAGGGCTGTGAACACCATCCCAGTGCATTGATCTGTAACCCAGGAGCAGTTACCCTCCCAGCATGTAGGGCTGTGTACACCACCCCAGTACATTGCTCAGTAACACTGTGTTTGACCCCTGCCTAGTGTGTGGAAACTTGCAGCCCATGCTGGAAGTGACAGGACGTACAGCTCCCACCCATTTATAGCTCCATATTTATATTGTGCCCAGACAGGGGGGTGCTGTGGGTGTGAACATCACTGTCAGAGAGAGATGGTGGGGCAATCAGTTTAAATATCACCACATGGGAGGGGTTTGGGGGTATAGACAGAGAGGGGGAGACTGAGAGACATTGTCATGGAAGGATGTGTTCCCAGTTTTCGGAATGCTGAAACTTAGAGACTTTGATAGCATCCCGTAACATGAGCCCGTCTTCCCAGGAAACATGGGAAAAAGGGACATTGGTGTGAGGTGAAATGGTGGAGAGTTTTGGATGAACATTTGTTCTACAGCTTTGTAAATGGGAGTAGTTACAACAGAATCTATGACTCACTGGGCTGATTCTAACAATAATTTGCCTCAGTGTCATTTTCATTGAGTGTGACAGAGAGATTATCTTTACGAGGCCAAGATATATTGATAGATAGGGAACTTGAAACAGTGACACTGAAGGAATGGCAATACACTTCCCAATCAGGATGGTAGATGGCTTAGAACAGAATGCGAACATGGTGGGGGTCCTGCATATCTGCTTCCCTTGTCTTTTTTGATGGTCGGGGGTTCAGAGGAACGTTGTAAGGAGCCTTGGTAAATTTCTGCAGAGCGTCGTGTTCCAGGTGCTATCTTATCCAACTCAACTCACTGACTACACCCCCCACCCCCACACCCCATGGTGTCCCTCTCATTCAGTACCAGCCTGACTCTCCCACCCATCATGGCTGGAGGGACTCACAGTCGCCCGGGTGCCCCTGGATATTCCGTGATCCCTGGCACCGGTGCCATCTTTGAAAGTCCAATGGGCACACGGCTGACCTTTCTCTGTTAGGAGCTGCCCTGTACACTTTACCCCGAGCATGGCAGATAAGGGGCAATTACACCACGGTTTGTCGACAGGGGCACGGAGGTCCTGGTAGATAGGATAGTACAGAGGGGAACCATTCCCTTCCCAGAGGGAGCCACACCACCAGACCCACCGAGCATGGTCTAAGCTCCCCACCCAGCTCAGTGCAGTATCTGCGGTCTGAAGAAGTGTCCAGCAATACAGGACAAGCATCAATAACCTTCCCCGCTCTGTCAGGGTAAGGGTCACTGCATTCTCTCTGCTCCCTCACACTCACAGTACATCTGTTATACCACCGACCCCCGAATAAGGCTATTGCTCCAACACTGTCACTGCCGCATGCAGCACCTTCTCTCTCTCTCTGTCACCCCGTCCACTTTACCTCCCACATCAATTACACTGCATGCATACAACACTGTCTACAGACTCCCTCTGAAAACCTCACCATTAGCCATTATCCTCACCTACACCGGCACTTACAGCAGGGCCACCCACCCCCACCATCCCTCCCTCCCTTTCTCCCATTCCAGGAGAAACAGCCTGGAATAGGACAGAAAGGGCCAAGCCGGGTGATGGAGTGCCCGATATCCATTCCCTCACCCCCTACCCCCGCCATGTGAAGAGGGCCCTGGTAGGAGCCAGAGAGGACCGGGACACACGAGGCGTGTGGGGATTCTGAAACATCCACGTCCCAGCGACCGAGTAAGGAGCAATGTTTAGTGAAGGGTAATTCTCACTTTAAACCCACTGGCAGCTCCGTCTCCCCCGGCACAACTTAGAAGCCGTGGCCCTGATGCCATCTCCCTTCTGTGTCGAGCTGGTACAAATGGAATCCCCACGGTCTCGGGGGGCAGGAGGGTGGGCTCACAACACATCATCACCACCACCTCCCAGGAACGGAGCACCGAGACTCCCTCCTACACCTCCTCCTGTAAACAGCTCAGGTACTGAAACTAATCTGTGATAGTTACTGCTCTCCCCACTTGTCCTGAAATCTTCAATAATCTGTGCTCATATACACGCAGCGCTCTCTGTTCCTGCAGCCCCTTTATAACGGCACAGCCTGTTTTAAACTGTCTTTATCTTTCATACCAAAGTGCATCACCTCACTCTGCTCTGCATTGATCCCCGTCTACCAGCGTGTCACTGTCCTGTTAGAGTTCCACACTGTCCTGCATAGACTTCACAATTCTTGCAGGTTTGGTACCATTCACAAACATTAAGATTGTCATAGTGTCACAGTCCCCATGAAACAACTGAAATCCAGTCCCACACAGTGTGAGCAAGTGAGATACTGATATATTCCCACGGACAGGGTCGAATAATGACATACTGTCAATGGAGCAACAAAAATCCTGACATATACGAGACAGAGTAGATTAAATTTTGACAAACCACAGAGCAAGAGAGATTCGGATAGGTTCCACTTATCGATATTCATCAGGGTATAATGGGATGAAGGTGAAAGTGTGTACTGTACCTTTAAGAGAGATTGAATGCTGCTCTGAACTGGGAGGTTACAAGTACCTGTGATATGAGAGGATGGCAGACCCAGAAACAGTATATCGCTGTAGAGCTGGAGTAGGGTTATAAGCAGTTAAGAGATAGAGGGTCTCTTTCAGTTCACTTTCAGTGTTAAAAACTACATTGTTTTTATTTTAACAGGGGAATTTGGGAGTTCTCTGTCACTCATATTTAACAGTTTATGAGGCGAATTGAGCATTTATTTATGTTTAGTTTAAATTACCAGATGAGCTCAATGTTGTGTCCTAACAATTGCTGTGTGTGTATCTGTGTGTCTCTGTGTGGGGCAGGTCTGGAAGTCTCTGTGGTGCTGAAAGTGATGCAATGCCGCTCTCTGCTGGCCTCTACGCGACACTGCACCGGCATTGGCAGAGGGTGAAAACCAACAGGGATTCATTCAGAGAGGGGGAGGGAGAGGGCAGCAGCTCACAGCATCATCCAAACTGATGTCTTATCCATGTACTGATCTAAATGTCCTTTAAACGTTGTAACTGTCCCTGCTTTCACCACTTGCACTGCAAGTTCATTCCACACACAAGCCAGCTTCTGTCTAAAATAACTACCTCTCCTGACTTTTGTAAATCTTTTTTCCTCGCACGTTAAAATATCCCTCCGTTTTGAATCCCTAACTCTAGGGAAAAGACATCAGCCCTTCAGCTTATCTGTACCCCACACTACTTTATAAACCTCTGTAAAGTTTCCCCTCCATCTCATACTCTCCAGTGAAAAATGTCCCCAACTATTCAGCCTCTCCTTATAGCTCAATCCCTCCATTTCCAGCAACATCCAGGTTAATCTCTTTTGAAACCTCTCCAGCTTAATAATATCAAGTTCAATGATATCAAAGTCAATGTATTTTATAAGGGTGGTGGAGACCAAAACTAGAGGACATAGTTGTAAGAGGGGAAACATTTAAAAGTGACCTAAGGGCAGCTTTTTCACCCAGAGGGTGGTGTGCCGATGGAATGAGCGGGCAGGATGACCAGACTGGACACAGAATTCCAGAAGAGGTCTCACCAATGTCCTGTACAACCTCAACATGACGTTTCAATTCTGATACTCAAAGGTCTGACCATTGCAAAACACCTTCTTAATCACATTATCTATATGAGATGCAACTTTTAAAGAATTATACCTGATGGCCGAGGTCTCTGTTCTACAACACTGCCAAAGGCTCTACGTTTAATTATATAAGTCCTACTCCTGTTTGATTCACCAAATCCAATACCTCACATTAATCCAAACTTAAATCCATCTGCCACACTTCGGCCAGTGAGTGATATTACCACCTCCTCACCTTCCCCGTTTAATTTTAAAATGCCCCTCCCCCTCTCCAGGAGGCCGGCACACTCCAGCCATGATTTTCACAAAGACTCTGATCTTGGTTTGCCTTGTGTGGTTAGAGGGAGGAGGGACGGATTGCAGACGCAGTCAGTGGGGAGGAGAGGCTGGGCAGTAATCAGTGGCCTGGTATCATTTCATGGTTTTAGGCAGAGTGCAGACACACGTGAGAGGTGGGTTATACTGATTGGTGTTTTGGGACCAAGAAATTATGGTCTTTCTCCGTGTCTGGTGTTCAGTAATAAATATCTATTTGAGACGCTTCATTGGGCAGAGTATGTCTGCAGGATCTTTTTTCCCTAATATTGCAGACTACAGATAATAGCGATTAAAGATGGTCATAGTTAAGTTCGATCTTGCACTTGTTTAACAAAACAAAATGTTTTGTGTAGTTCTGTAATGGTAACCTGATTATAATAAATCCACATCGAGCTGCCCCTTAAAATGTGACCCAAAATCTGGGTACTGTAGTGTAGTG
The DNA here is from genome assembly GCF_020745735.1 of Hemiscyllium ocellatum. Lineage (NCBI taxonomy): Eukaryota > Metazoa > Chordata > Chondrichthyes > Orectolobiformes > Hemiscylliidae > Hemiscyllium > Hemiscyllium ocellatum. Next base: position 67,404,600 of record NC_083420.1, read on the forward strand.
GGTAGTGTCCCTGCCTCTGAGCCATGACTCTGGGTTTGATTCCAATTTCTGACATTGTTTGGTAGTGTTCCTAGCTCTGGACCAGAAGGTGTGGATTCATGTCCTGCCTGTTGCAGAGGTATGTAACAGCATTTCATAACAGGCTGATGGACAAACACACAGGAGAATAATGTTACAGCTTTATGGGTATTGCCGAGTGGTGCTCGTGTCCCTACCTCCGGGCACAAAGGTCTAGGTGTAAATCCCACAGAAGTGTCTCCTAATACATCTGAACAAACAGATTAAACTGGTTTTAGAATTGTGACTTGATGGAGAAAGAACAGGTGTCGGTGTTGAATTTCAGCATTTAGGCCCGGGATTATTGAAAGTACAGCCATTCGTGTTGATTGAAGTCACATTTCGCAACAGTAAAGGTTTATAAAATCAGAACGGTCATGGATAGGGTTTGTAGTCAAGGCTTTTCCACAGGTTAGGGGAATCCAAAACGAGAGGACATTGGTGGAAAGTGAGAGGGGAAAGGTTTTGAAGAGGCCGAAGGGGCACCTTTTCACACAGAGGGTGGTGTGCATATGGAATGAGCTGCCAGAGGAAGTGGTGGAGGCTGATACAACTACAGCATGCAAAAGGCATCTGGATGCTGACAGACCTGCTGAGCTTTTCCAGCAATTTCTGTATTTGTTAAAACAATTCATTCATTTTAACACAGGTATCTGTGTTAACTGTCTGGATAGAAAATTGGCTGGCCAACAGAAGACAGCGAGTGGTAGTGGAAGGAAAATATTCTGCCTGGAATCCAGTGGTGAGTGGTGTTCCACAGGGCTCTGTCCTTGGGCCTCTAATGTTTGTAATTTTTATTCATGACTTGGATGAGGGGATTGAAGGATGGGTAAGCAAGTTTGCAAATGAAAAACAGTGTAGAGGGCTATTGTAGGCTACAGCGGGACATTGACAGGATGCGGAGATGGCAGATGGAGTTCAACCTGGATAAATGCGAGGCGATCCATTTTGGAAGGTCGAACTTGAAAGCTGATTACAGGATTAAGGATAGGATTCTTGGCAGTGTGGAGGAACAGAGGGATCTTGGTGTGCAGGTACATAAATCCCTTAAAATGGCCACTCAAGTTGACAGGGTCGTTAAGAAAGCATATGGTGTTTTGGCTTTCATTAACACGGGGATTGAGTTTAAGTGCCGTGAGATCTTGTTGCAGCTCTATAAACCTTTGGTTCGAACGCACTTGGAATACTGCGTCCAGTTCTGGTCGCCCTATTATAGGAAAGATGTGGATGTTTTGGAGAGGGTTCAGAGGAGGTTTACCAGGATGCTGCCTGGACTGGAGAACTTATCTTATGAAGAGAGGTTGACTGAGCTCGGACTTCTTTCATTGGAGAAAAGGAGGAGAGGGGACCTAATTGAGGTATTCAAGATTATGACAGGCAGAGACTATTTCCCAGGGCAGAAATGGCTAACACGAGGGGTCATAGTTTTAAGCTGGTTGGAGGAAAGTATAGAGGGGATGTCAGAGGCAGGTTCTTTACACAGAGAGTTGTGAGAGCATGAAATGCGTTGCCAGCAGCAGTTGTGGAAGCAAGGTCATTGGGGACATTTAAGAGACTGCTGGATATGTATATGGTCACAGAAATTTGAGGGTGCATACATGAGGATCAATGGTTGACACAAGATGGTGGGCTGAAGGGCCTGTTCTGTGCTGGACTGTTCTATGTTCATTGTATTCTGAATACATTAAACATTTTATTTTTTAATGACGCAGGGACATGTAACCATATCTTCAAATTGACAGAGACCATTTTCTGCTCAGGGTATGGCTCTGTGTATGACAACAGCAATGATGCACCGACATGGAACAGGGAATGTGATGGAGACATAGTTTGGACAATGTACAAGGAGGCCTCACATGGTCCAGTTTGGGAGAGGATGACATTACTGTGTGATTCAACTCAGAGAGGGAGAAAATGTCATCTGCCCGAGAAGAAACGGCCTATTGCACTCTCTCTCCTGCATTATTTCTCATCACAGTAACGTGTGCGAGCTAAAACAAAACTCTACTGTTATTGTTACCATTCTTACTTTAATAGAATCCCTACAGTGTGGAAACAAGCCCTTCGGCCCAACAAGTCCATACTAACCCTCCAAAGTGTAACCTTCCCATACCCTTACAGTTACCACTGACTAGTGCATCTAAAGTGGAAATCGGTGAATATTATGGACTACTTGTCCAATCCACTTAAATTATACAGCTTTGGGCTGTGAGAGGAAATGGGAGCACCCATCAGCAGCTCACGCAGACAAGGGGAGAAGATGCAAACTCCACGCAGATAGTCGCCCGAGGCTGGAATTGAACTCATGTCCCTGATGCTGTGATGGAACAGTGCGAACTACTGAGCCACTGTACTAACCTGGAACCTCCCGCCAGCCTAATGCAAAGGGAATTCAGCCAAATCCAACTCTCTCAGGATATAATCCCATTGTTAGCAGCTGTGTGAGTACAATATCTTCAGAAGCAGAGTAACATTTTGGACAATCTCACAATTTTTCCTTTTGTCATGAGTTACACTAATATTTGGCCAAGGTTCTTTCAATGTGACTGTGTGTGTGTGTGTGTGTGTGTGTGTGTGTGTGTGTGTGTGTGTGTGTGTGTGTGTGTGTGTGTGTGTGTGTGTGTGTGTGTGTGTGTGTGTGTGTGTGTGTGTGTGTGTGTGTGTGTGTGTTTTAGAACGGGAAATATCGATTCTTTATTTGCAATATCCAAACAGTTTGCCATTCAGCATTCCATCATAGTTGGAGTAACATTGCTCTGGATCATAAACGTGCTATTTGAGCAGATTAAGGACACTAGCCTGACTTGTTCCTAAAACTGACCCTGACCCAGTCTGAGACCGATATCATCGGCCATATCACCGACCTGGTTACATTTAACATTTGTTGTGAGCAGTTGAGGAATGGGACCAGAAAAGGGACTGGTGAGCCTGATGTCGGTGGTGGGTAAGTTGTTGGAGGGGATTCTGAGGGATAGCATTTACATACATTTGGGAAGGTAAGGGCTTATCGGGGTCATCAACATGGCTTTCTGCATGGGAAATCATGTCTCATTAATTTCGTTGAGTTTTATGAAGTTGTGACAAAGAAGATTGATGAAGGCAGTTTGGTAGATATTGTCAACATGGACCTCAGCAAGGTGTTCATAACATTCTGATTGGTAGGCAGATTAGTAAGGTTCGGTCACATGGGATACAGAAGACGCTCGTCACAATTGGCTTGAAGAAAGAGGGGTATTTTTCAGAATGGAGGCTTGTGAGCAGAAATTATACACTTAATGGTAAGGGCCTGGTGAGTGTTGTGAAACAAATAGACATAGGGCTGCAGGTTTATTGTTCCTTGAAAGTGGAGTCGAATGCAGACAGTGCGGTACAGAACACATTTTACACATTTGCCTTAATCAGTCAGAGCATTGAGTATAGGAGTTGTGGTGGCATGTTGTATCTGTACAGGATATTGGTGAGGCCACTTTAAGAATACTGCGTACAACTCGGTTTTCTGCAGAAAAGATTTACACGGATGTCCCAGGACTGGAGGTTTGAGCTTTAGGGAGAGGTTGGTTAGTTTGAGGAGTTTCCCCCGGAGTGTCAGAGGCTGAAGGGTGACATTATAGAGGTTTATAAAATCATCAGGGGCATGGATATTCTGAACAGCCACGTTCTGCTCCCCAGGGTAGGGGAGACCAGAACAGGAGAGCATAGATTGAATGGGAGAGGGGGAATGATTTAGAAGGGACCTGAAGGTAAACGTTTCACACACAGAGTGGTGTGTGTACAGAAAGTGCTGTCAGAGGAAGTGCTGAAGGCGGTTACAATCGCACAATTAAAAAGTATCTGAAAGAGGAGGGATATTGGCCAAATGCTGGCAAATGGGACTGGATCAGATTTGATATCTGATCGGCATGAACAGATTGGATTAACAGGTCTGTTTCTATTCTGCATGACTCTGATTCTATAAGAGGGATGACGATAAATTCTGAAAGTACCTTTCAAATCAGAATCCTCCTCACTGGAAGTTTATCATGCCCCCATGTTCATATTGATTGAAAGTTGCGTTAGTGAAATATTTGAGAGAACTGAGTCATGGATAATGGGACACAGACAGGAAAGTAGGGCTGAGACCACAACCTGATCCGCCACAATCTTAGTGCCTGGTGGAGAAGGTTCAATGTATCTAATGACTCACTCCTATCCCTCAATCCTGTGTTCCTGTGTTCCATTCAGACCATTAAACCTGTTAGGCAGGAGCATTTAGAGGCTACTTACTTCTATAACCTGGTTCACAGAAACAGAGGAGATCATTCGGCCCTTCAAGACTGTCCCACATACTTTGAGATGATTTGAGAAATGTAATTGTAAAACCCAGGCTGGGTATGAAAGAGGCCCCTCATCTCTCTGTACAGAGCTTCCCCTCTCTGAAACTTGTGCTCCATTTGTTGGTCATGTTGTAGACCCAAATTCACTATGAATACAGCCACCATACCTCACCTAGCGATGGCTCACAAAATCCTCTGGTCTCCCTGACGGCAACATTCAATACCAGAACATTCATGAAAATTATACCCTCTAACTTTCCAATAACAGCATGTGAGAACATCAGACACAGGGTCAGGTCGTTCACTCCCCAAGCCTGCCTTGCCTTTCACTAAGATCATGACTGATCTGCTCTTGGTCTCAAATCCTCTTTCATATCCAATCCTTCATCGCCCTCAACTCTCTGACAGGTCAATATCCATCTACCTCCGCTTCAAATACTTTCAGTCATCTGGCTCCCCGAACACTCTTGAGAAGAGAAATCCTGACATTCAATGCTTGAATGTTTGAAGAAAACCCTTGCTGCTCCTATACCACGGCCTATTGATATGAACAAAAGAGGTTGACACAATGGGTCAGGTAACAATGACTGGCCCTTATACAAAGGCTTCTGTTGACTTCTGTTGACATCAAGGACCTTAACAAATCTGAACTTAATGGGAATCAGAGAAAACTGTCCAGTGTTTGGAGTCAAACATGGCACAAAGGAAGATGTTCATCATCTCAGTCCTGGGTCACCTCTGTGGGAGATTCTCAGGGTAGCTTCCTCTTCACAAACACCTTCAGCTGCTTCATCAATGTCTTCCCACCATCACCCTCCCCACCATAAGATCCAAAGTGGGGATGGTCACTGAGGATTCCACAATGTTCAGAATAATGTGACACCCCCGTCAGCTCCTGAACTGGACTGCGTCCATATGCAGCAAGATATGGACTCCATTGAGGCTTGTGCTATTAAAGAGTCCGTAACATTCATATAAAGGACTCTCTGACACTGCACACTGCCACAGTAAAATAAGAGTTCATTCCACACCTCACGCTGGTTTCACAGGAATATGAGGAAGTCGTTCAGCCCATTGACACTATTGGAGAAGAACAGGGACAGCCCATTCAGTGCCTCCAACATATTACTCAGGAAGAGAAGGATTCTAGTGTGATGGGCCGCACCAGAGCCCCTCGAAAATATTTGAAGGCGGTAGCCGAGACTCTAATGTTTTCTTATTTTAAAGAAAATGTAAAGTGTCTGTTCCAGATGCAATGTGAGTGGTCAAACTACTCGGTGTGAAGCATAACACCATTTATGTAAACACAATAGATGAAATAAAACCAAAGAAAGAAGAATTTAGAATAACGTAATTACATTGGACGAGTTAACAGAATAATAGATCTAGGAAGTATTACTAATGAACTGTTCCAATACTGGAAAATCACATGAACACAGCCCTTGGCAAAAAGGAATATTCAGACACTGAATGACACAAATATTTCTCCAATTCAGGATTTAAAAACAGCACCAAGACAAAATTCATAGAGAGTAGCTGCCAGGAGACATTCACTAAAGTTTTCAACTCGGTGGAGACCCCAATAATTTCTGATGTTACTGAGAAAAAATAACCCAGAAATCCTAATCTGTGAGAGCTGACCATACCCATTCCATCTGCATTAAAGTAAACCTAAGGCATCACTAGTTGTTTATTCAAGTGGTCCTAACTAACCAGCTTGGTAACGGTCATTCAATCTCTCTCGCAAAAGAAACCAGGACAATATAACCTCTTAAAACTACAGCATCATCGCACTAGTCAGCCCATCGATTTGTCATACAGGAACCAGGGGTAACCCAATCAGGCCCTTGGCCTTGTCCAATCGGACGACGAAGAAGCCAGTCCGTCCCTTGAGCCACTTACACAGGAACAGTAGGAGGCCATTCCAATCTCAATGCACTTACACAGGGGCAGAATGAGGTAATTGATGCTGATTCCTGATGAATGGCTTATGCCTGAAACATAAATTCTCCTGCTGTGTTTTTCCAGCAAACCACTGTCTACTCTGATCTTCAGCATCAACAGTCCTCGCTGTCTCCTAACTGATGCTGTAACATGATGGCCAAGTGGAGCAGAGCTGCACAGACAGACTGCTCCACGTTGTTCCTCGTGGCTCCATCGCTCATGATACACACGTGGGACTTTAACATGGTTTTCTCGCGGTGAAGAGGGAAGCCATATGTCTTGTGTGAAGCCAGCCTGGTGTTCTCTATGTAGGGCGGAAGCTGGTGGGAATGGCTACCTGTTTCAGATGGAAGGTATTGTGGCTGCTGTTGGAGATTGTGGACAACCTGACGTTCAGTCCGGGTTCACACGCCGACTGTACAATAACATGGGGAGAGTTAATTTAGGAATATAAACTATTAGGAACGTCACGTTAGGCTGATGGATGGACTCCCTAACTTCAAATAATGCTAATATTGTTTATGTTGATCTTGTCTAGTGCACGTCCTGTGCAGTGTAACCTGTATGCCTTACTCTGTCCTAGTCTATTTCCACCCTATCATCTGCCTCCACTGCTCATAAATAAAGTGTTTCCCTGTACTGAGGTACACCTGACAATAAATCAAACCAACCAATCCTTGGTAAAGTATGGAATTTCTCAACCTGTCAATGTCTCTTTTGGAAGTAAGTGATCGCTGCCTCTCCTCGTGTTTAACGTCACCGTTTCTTCTTCTCTCACAGCTCTACTGATTAAACACTCAGCTTCTTCACTCTATCCTCGCGATGCCATCACCAGTGTCTGTGGTAAGGAGATCATTCCTTACAAAGGAGATCAAATCCATAGAGAGTGTCCCAACCATGCTATCAGCAAGGCCCTACAACAGCAGGAAGATGTCATTACTTATGTACTTGAATCATCTTACAATGAAGGACAGCATACCATTGACTGCACCCATTACTTACACAGGGTTTGATTCGTAGCAGTCAGCATAGACTTGTGAGTGGGAGATCATGCTTCCCAAATTTGTTAGAGTTCGTTGATGAAGTGACCACGAAGATTGACGAGGGCCATAGTCTCTATGGATATCAGCAAGGCCTTTGATAAGGTTCCACACAGCAGGCTGCTCTGGAGAGTTCCATCACGTGGAATGCTGTGGAACTGGCCAATTGGATACACAGTTGGCATGATGGTCGGAAGCAGAGGGTTTTGTGGAAGGGTGCTTGTCAGACTGGAGGCTGGGTCCATTGCTGTTTGTTGTCTATGATTTGGTTGAGAATATACAAGGTATGATTAGTAAGTTTACATTGACACTAAAATAAGTGGGAGCATGATCAGTGAGGAATTTTATCAGAAATTGCAGCAGGACCTTAATCAGTTGGGGAAGTGGGCCGAGAAATTGCAAATGGAATTTCATATAGATGTGTGAGGTCTTGCATTTTGGAAACTCAACTCAAGGTAGGAGTTGCACGGCGAATGGGAGGGCCTTAAGGGATGGAGTGGGCAGAGAGACTTTGGTGTTCAGGAGCATGGTTCTCTGAGAGTGGAGTCACATGTAGACAGGGCAGTGAAGAAGGCATTTGACACACTGACCTTCATCAGTTCGCACATTGAGTATGGAAGTTGGAAATTTATGTTGCAGTTATACAGTACTTTGGTAAGGCCACACTTGGAGTATTCTGTTCAGGTTTTGTCACGTTGTTATAGGGAGCATTTTATGAAATTAGAAAGAGTGCAGAATAAATTCCCATGGACGTTGCCAGGACCCAATGGTCTGAGTTATAGGGAGAGGTTGGACAAACAAGGACCTTTTCTTTAGAGTGTAGGAGACTGAGGGGGGACCTTATAGAGCTGTATAAGATCATGAGGGGTATGGATAAGGTTAATGCTTTCAGTCATTTTCCAAGGTGTAGAGAATCGAGGATGAGAGAGGATCAGTTTAAGGTTAGAGGGCAGGAATAAAAGGGAACCTGAGGAGCCACTTCTTTACACAGAGGCTGGTACGTGGATGAGCTGCCAGCAGATGTGGCTGAGGGGTGTACATTAACAAAATTTCAAAAGCATTTGGATAAATATGTGGATAGGAAAGGACTGGAAGGATACGGGCCAACTGCAGGGAAATGGGGTTCGTGTGGATGGGCATTTACAAGGTGGAGTTGAACCCCTCTCTTAATTAAAACCAAACACCCAGAAAAGCTCGCCTCACATCGTGATCTGTCAAAATATGACCGACACAGATCTCCTACATTCCACTATTTAAACAAACATTCACAAATTAGTTTGTTAACTTTAATAGTGAACACGAAACAACAGCTGTTCACAAATACAAGCCCCTCTTTTCTTAGCTACTTACTATCTGTTTCCAACTCTGTAAAAATATGCTGTTCCAACAACCCACATATTAAACCTCACAATGTCAAGACCACACAGTCTCTATCTTCCCCGCTGTGTTCACTCTTCCAGCTGCTGATCTCCCTGGGTCACATTTTGTTTTACTGCAAGTAGGTTTGTCATGAAGATGTATCTTTGCTAGAGCGTGTTTGAGATGGCCAGTTAGCACTCCTGCTCTGCAGCAGTTACTCTGCTGTTGGATGGCAGTAGCTCTCTCTAGTGTTCAAAATGCCGAGTTTATTTACTTCCCATGATACGATAATTCTCATAATGTGATTGCTTTCCATTTGTCCAAACAATAGTATTCTAATTCATTTGGCTTCTGGTATCCTGAGCATTATTTAAACTACTAATACGTCATCCCCACCTGCTTCAGACTATGCTGTGTCCTCTTCGGGTGCTGTTTAGTTCACTCACCTACTCGGTCTAATCTCTCCCTCACCTCACAGACATAATCCAAGTGTGAGATCTCCGACTTTGGTCCAGTCAATTTAGACTTATTTAAATTCAAAGGATTTCACTTCATGTACGAAGATTAACTCAATGGAAGTAAACGGAGTAGATTTATTTGGGACATCTTCGATGATAAGCAATTTACTGGGACACCTCTATCCCAATCATTTGGCCAATCCTGACAGTACGCTGTTAACATGGTCTTCAGTGTCTGATGCTAACTTTTCAATGCTCCCTGGGATTCAGGATGGGACGCCCTTGATTTGAAGTGTTGTATGCCTAAGCTATCCATGATTTCCTAAAACAGGTGAGGGGTAAAATGAGACCCTTGGTCTGACTAAATCTCTCTGCGGAGCCCACAGCAAGTAAGAAAAAGCTACCAACTCCTCTATCTCCCTCTTCACCTTAACACTCCATAATGGAATTGCTTCTGGAAATCTGGTAGACACATCCATTATGGTCAGCAAATGTTGGTTTCCACATTTAGTTTAGAAAGGGGAGCTCCACAATTAATCAGAACCCACGTGAAGGGTTCTTCGAATGCAGGAATTGGCAACAGAGGTGCTGGTTTTTATTACTGCCTGTGACTTACGACCATTTGGCATGTATGACATGTACAACAAAAATTAACCACATCCTTGAGCATTCCAATCCACTTGAAATGCTTCTGCACTTTAGCCTGAGCCTTCCATACACCGAGGTGACCGCCTGCAGTTAGTTTGTGTGCTACCCATAACACGGTATGCTACCAGTCAAACGATCTAGTGCATTTTGGCCCATTTCCCTTCTGCACTAACCTACCGTTTTTCTGCACGTTCAGGTGTTTTCCTGCACCGTGACATCACACAGGGTGTCAGTTACCTGAACATCAACTCCTTTGTCTTTTTCTTCCGTTTTTTCCTTCCTGCTGTAAGTTATGACAGTGGGATGTTGTTACTACACAATCTGGAAAATTCCTGGGTATATTTCTTTTAACTCCTCAGTTCCCTAACTTTCATTTGACTTCACCAGAAGAGGTCTCTCCCACCTTGGATCCTATTAAATCGTTCACAAGAACAAACTGTATTCCTGGAACTGACACTCTGTCACTCACTCTCAGTGTTACTTCCCCAATCCTGATTTGGCACTCCAATGTGACGTTTCTGTCCCCAACCTTAATTTCTGTCCCAATTCCACAAATTATCACGCTATTGAGTAACATGTCAGAAAGAGTGAAAATCCTTCCATCTCTTGCTATTAGAGGCTGAGAGAAAGTGAGGACTGTAAATGGTGGTGAATAGAGTTGAAAAGTGTGGGGCTGGAAAAGCACAGCAGATCAGGCAGTATCTGGGAGGGAGGAGAGTTAAAGTTTCAGGCACAAGTCCTTCATCAGATAAGTGGGGGGGGGGGTAAGGGAGGGGGAAAGGGGCTGAGAAATAAATAGGAGGGTGGGGGTGGAGCTGGGTGGAAGGTAGCTTGCAAGGCGATAAGTAGATGCTGGTGGGGTGTGATGGTGATAGGTCGGAGAGGAGAGTGAAGTGGATAGGTGGTAGGACAGCTGGAACCCTCAAACATCGACTTCACCAATTTCCAAACCTCCCCTCCCACAACCTTATGCCAGATCCAACCATTCAAATTAGCACCGCCCTCTTGAACTGTCTTAATTGTCCATCGTCCTTCCCACCTATTCACTCCACCCTCTCCTCCGACATATCACTATCACTCCCACCAACATCTTCCTATCACCCTCCCAGTGACCCTCCCACCAGCCCAGCTCCTACACTCCTATTTATCTTTCAGCCCCTTGTTCCCCCACCACATTCCTGACGATGGGTTTATACCTGATATGTAGATTGTCCTGCTCTTCAGATGCTGCCTGATCTATTGTGCTTTTCTGCCACCTCACTTCTCAACTATTAGCGACTGAGCAGATCCCGTATCTCAGAAAATAATAATGTATCTTCAGCCCGCGCACCCTCCCCGCCCCCCCCCCCACCCCCACCACCACCTTCTGAGTATACGTTATCCACAGAGTTGAATTCTTTATAGAGACCAGGCACTGACTCTGTACCTAGCATGTGCACTCTCCTCTACAGCTCCTTGGAGACTTGGGGTCTTCTTTAACAGTTTCACTAATGCCACTGGCTTAGCCTCTTCTGCCACATCTTTTCCTAAATTGTCTTCCTTCAACCCCCAGCACGGTGAGTCCCAGCTTACTGCAGTGAAAGCTCCTTTTCCCAGTGCCTTTCTTAAACCATTGGCACTGTAATGGTATGTGTTTCACTCTCTTATAGTGAGAACACAATAGTACTTTCACCTCCTTTCAACCCCCTTGGGCTTCTTTTTTCACCTATAGTAACCTATTGTGTGCTACCGTTCACTTTGTAGTGTGTGATCTCGCCTTCTCCCAGTTTGTATCCTTCACAGGATGAAACTCCTCTCAGAAGCTAAATTTCATCTCATGCACTAATGCATATCGACCTGTCATTTCAGCCGCTCTTCTCACTTCTTGAACTTTCTGTTCATTCACATGAATTTTTACCATCTCTGGAAGTGAGTCTTTAAACTCCTCCAGCAGAATAATCTCCCTTCGAGCCTCACAGGTCTTACCCATTTTTAAGGCCAGCACCCATCTATCAAAATGACTGTGTTTAATTCTTTCAAACTCAACATACGCCTGACCTGGTTTCGTCTCTATATTTCTGAACCTCTGCATGACCCACAAGTTCACTGGACACGCCACCTGCCGAGACATTTTGTTTTTCAAATAAAATAAAAACAGATGTTGACTTTTTTCTCACCGAAATATGACAATGTATTATCATAGCTGTATACATCCCTTCATCTCTATCCTGTTAATTTAACTTTCTTGTCTAATTCCCAACTACTGAATTTCAAATTCTCTCTCTCTTTTTCCTCTCTTTCTCTTTCTCTTCATTCTCTCTCTGTTTCCGTCCCTTTTTTCACCTTCTAACTCCAGTTGCCATATTTGCAATTTAAGTTTTTTCTAACTCTACTGCAGTTGCCTGTTTCTCTGACACACCAAAGTGCTTGACCATCTCCGTTACAATTTCAGCTTTCCTTTTGTCCCTGGTGAAACCCAATTCCAATCTACTTTCTAATTCTAAAAATATTCCTTCCTCTGACTTTGTAAACTTCCTTGGCAAATTTGGGAACCTCTTTAGTAAAATTAAAAGCCATTTCTCTCACTTTACTTTAGCCAACCACAAGTTAACAAAATTAAATGAATTTTCCCAGCGGTTTTATTTGAAGATCCAGGTCACTAATTGCAATGTGTTGGAATCTGCTAGGACTTTTTGTACCCCAAATCTGTTCAAGTCTGTCCAAGTCCCCAGCAAGGCCCCAAACTGTTATGACATCAATGTCGAACCCCTCTGTTAATTAAAACAACATACCCAGAAAAGCTCACCTCGCAATATAATCTGTTAAAACGTAGGTGACAGAGAACTCCTAAATTCCACTAATTAACGAAAAATAACAATTTATATGTATGCAAGTTAGCTCACTGAGCATGAGTATTTGTTTTAAGACGTTTCTTCACCATGATTAGGTGACATCATCAGTGAGAGTCTCTGCTTAAGCGCTGGTGGGATGTCCCGTCTCTCTATTTATAGGTTTTTCTTTCTTAAGATGGGTGATGTCATTCCCGGTTTCTTTTATAACAAGAGAAGTTAGATAGGACCTAAATTGATGCATTTATTGGTGGACATCTGGTTGGAATGCCATTCCTCTGAGAACGTCCTTGCGTGACTTAGTATGTGTGTGTGTTGTTCCAGTCAAAGTGATGCCCTTCTCTGTCTGTATTATGGAATATAGTGATAGTGGGTCATGTCTTTTGGTGGCCAGTTGGTGTTCATGTATCCTGGTAACACGACAACAGGACCATTTCAATGGCAGAAAAATGATTTTGTATACATTGTTTAATCAATGTCTGTGTGTGCAGATATTTTTCCTATGTCCACAACACATTCTAAAGGATCAACGGAGTCACAGTTAGTGAAAAATGTTGCACACGATGTATAAAATTTATAAAACATTATTTGATTCTCATCTAATGTGATAAGTTCCCCTTCTCTCAATGTTCCCTCCTTTTCTGGAATTCTCTACTCTAATCTCTCATTCCTATCAGGATGCACGTTATAAATTCTTTCATCTGGTGTCCCAACTTATTTCAGTTAATTCCCTTTCTACTGGGACTTCAATATATAGGCCTGTTGGTTCTTTCCAAAGCTAGGGTCTGTCATATTATTGGAGATAAAAATTCTGGCATCAGACCCACATTTGGACATATTACTCTGCTGTAAATGCAGTGTACAAAGGACCACAGCACACAGGGATTGCCAAAACATCGAGCGATGTGTATCTACTTCTTTCAATAATCTAGTTTACTCATTTTTCACATGTCCCCATCTGTATCTTTTCTCTTATTCTCTCTTTGTATCTAGTCAAGAAATTTGCCAATTATTCTTAATGTCCCATCTCTCAAAACACCTTATTTCGATTTATATCTATTGCTGTCTTCTTGATGGAATGTGATTATAATTGAGCAATGTCACTACAAAGATATGAGGGAGGAGCTGACTAAAGTTAATTGGAAGGGGAGCCGAGCAGGGAAGACCACGGAGCTACAATGGCAGGAATTTATGTTGGACAATTCAGAGGATATCAGAAATTCTCCCAAAAAAGATGAAACATACTCATGGAGAGCACAAGGCAGCCATGAGTGATAAGGCATCGAACCAAAAGAGAAAACATACAATGTGGTGAAGATGATTGGGAGTCGAGAGGATTAATTGGCCCTGAAACTACATAAGGCTGGTATCACTGACACTGCAGAGCTCTTATTCATGGTCAGGGAGAGAAACAAAGGAAAACACAATCACTTTAAACACAGAAGATGGTATTACTCAAGGAAAAAGATTCAGATGAATTAAATAATTGAATAAAATCAGTTAAATGTTTTTACGGAATGTATCCGATTGGAAACACGACCTCAGCAGAATAAGAATATGAAAATGCAAGTATTTCCACATCAGAAACCAGAGTAGGTCACTGAGGACAGGGCTGATGGATGAAAGGGTCTCGATATGAACTTGGGGACAGACAGCAGAATTGCATGTCAGATATTGTAGCTCAAAACTGCGTATTCATGTCGTGCTGTAGACCACAGCAGCACGAGAAGCAGAATATCATTCAACCACCACCTGTAATATCTTACCCAGGGATAATCTCCTCAGTCTGCCATTACAATCAACACGATCGATGTATCAGTAATGACTGTGGGTGAACATGTCAGGGTCAGAACCACGTGAACCTAAACCTGCTTTTCGCATCAGACAGCGGCGGGAGCCGGGCGGAAGTGAAGTCGGAGCGCAAAGCCGGTCGGGAAGGTCAGTGATTGTTATTTGAGTGGAAGTGATTACGCCACAGTTGAAGAGGGTGAAGACATGACTGCCAAGCTGGTTCAGTGCGCTACGTGCTTGATGTGGGAGGTCAACGACTCTGGTGTGTCTGGCTCGAATATGTGTGTAAAGTGTGTGCACATTCAGCTACTGACAGAGCATATTGCAGCGCTGATGAAAGAACTCGAGGACCTTAGGCTCATCCAGGAGACCGAGATCTTTCTGGACAAGACCTTCTTGTCCATAACAAGAGGTTATTGCACCAATCATACCAGAAGAGAGCAGATGATGAGGAAGGCAGAGAAGAGATGGCTGCAAGAGATCCCCGGGGGAAGTACCTGTCGGGAACAAGTTGAAGCTTTTGGAAACAGTAGAGACACATGACACGGCCAGTCTGCAAGGCGGCCAGGTCTGTCAATCAAACTTTGGCGTGGAGACAGAGTGGAAGAGCCGGACATCGCACAGAGCCCGTGGTAATAGGGGACTCCATTGTGAGAGGAACTGACCGGGCTATTTTTTAGCACAGAGGGACTTAAGCTTGGCGTGTTGCCTTCCTGGTGCTAGGGTTAAATAGATCACAGACAGAGTGCAGGAAATCCTCAAGGACGAAGGTGTAGAGCCAGAGGTGGTGGTACATGTCGGCACAAATGATGTCGGGAAGAAGAGGAGGAACATACTACAGCGGGACTTCGGAGAACTGGAAGAAGGCTGAAAAGGTGGTTATCCCCGGTTTGCTTCCAGTTCCTTGGGCTGGTGAGGCCAGAAACAGGGAGATAATGGACTTGAACGTGTGGCTCGGGAATTGGTGCAGAAAGCAAGGATTTAAATTCTTGGATCACTGGGGTATGTTTTGTGGTAAGTATAGATTCTACAAGAGAGACGTTTGCACCTTAATAAGTTAGGGACCAGCATTCTGGCAGGCAGGTTTGCTACTATTACACCACTACATTTAAACGAAGTAGCGAGGGGAGGAGGAGACAAACTGGCTGTTTAAGAAGGAAATTGGAGGGAACGTTAGAACAAGGGAAGTCAAGAAAGACAACTGTATCCATGAGGCAGAAAACTCAGAAAGGGATCATGCTGTAAGGTTGAGTGAAATAGGAGTTGATGGGAAGGGTGAGGGCAGTAACAAATTAAAAATACGATACATGAATGCACGAAACATTAGAAATAAGATGGATGAGCTTGAGGCTCTTTTGCAAATTGGCAGATACAATATTGTGGGGATAACTGAGACGTGGCTTCAAGTGGACAGGGCCTGGGATATGAATATTCAAGGCTTCACGTGCTATCGTAAGGACAGACTGATGGGCAGAGGAGGCGGGGTGGCCATGTTGGTAAGGGATGATATTCAGTCTCTTGCGCGGGGGGACATAGAAACAGGTGATGTAGAGTCAGTGAAGATAGAGCTGCGAAATACTAAGGGTAGAAAAACCCTCTTGGGAGTTATCTACAGGCCCCCAAACAGTAGTCTGGATGTCGGATGTAATTTAATTCAGGAGCTGAAATTGGCCTGTCGCAAAGATGTTACTACAGTTGTTATGGGGGATTTCAACATGCAGGTAGACCGGGAGAATCAGGATGGTATTGTACCTCAAGAAAGAAACTTTGTGGAGTGCCTCAGAGATGGATTCTTAGAACAGCTGGTGCTGGAGCCGACCTGGGAGAAGGCAATTCTGGATCTGGTATTGTGCAACGAACCAGAATTGGTCAGGGACCTCGAAGTGAAGTAGCCATTGGGAAGTAGTGACCATAATGCAATAAGTTTCAATCTGAAATTTGAGAGGGAGAGGGTACAATCGGAAGTGACAATTTTTCAGTTGAATAAAGGGAACTATGGAGCTATGAGGGAGGAGCTGGCCAAAGTTCAATGGGGCAATACCTTAGCAGGGATAACAGTGGAGGAACAATGGCAGATATTTCTGTGTATAATGCAGAAGTTGCAGGATCAGTTCATTCCAAAAAGGAAGAAAGATCCTAGGAGGAGGCATGGGTGGCCGTGGCTGCCGGGGATGTTAAGAATCATATAAAGTTAAAAGAGAAAAGGCATAACTTAGCCAAACGAAGGACTGGGAAACTTTTAAAGAACAACAGAGGATTACTAAGAAGGAAATACACAGAGAAAAAATGAGGTACGAAGGTAAACTGGCGAATAATATAAAGGAGGATAGTAAAAGTTTTTTTTAGGTATGAGAAATGCAAAAAAAAAGTTAAGACTAAAATTGGGCCCTTGAATACAGAAACAGGAGAACAAAGACATAACAGAGGAATTGAATTGGTACTTCAGATCTGTGTTCACTGGGGAAGACACAAGCAATCTCCCTGAGGTAACAGTGGCTGAAGGACCTGAACTGAAGGGAATTTATATTTGCCAGAAATTCGTGTTGGAAAGACTGTTAGGTCTGAACGTTGATAAGTCCCCTGGGCCTGAAGGTCTACATCCCAGGGTACTGTGGGAGGTGGCTCGAGGAATCGTGGATGCATTGGTAATTATTTTCAAGAGTTCGATAGATTCGGGATCAGTTCCTGCGGATGGGAGGGTGGCTAAAGTTATATCTTTTTTTAAGAAAGATGGGAGAGAGAAAGCAGGAAATTATAGACCAGTTAGTCTGACCTCAGTGGTGGGAAAGATGCTGGAGTCTATTATAAAGGCAGAAATTACGACACATCTGGATAGTAGTAACAGGATAGGTCAGAGTCAGCATGGATTTATGAAGGGGAAATCATGCTTGACTAATCTTCTGTAAGATTTTGAGATGTAACTCTGAAGATGGACGAGGGAGATCCAGTAGATGTAGTGTACCTGGACTTTCAGAAAGCTTTTGATAAAGTCCCACATAGGAGGATAGTGAGCAACATTAGGGCTCATTGTATTTGGGGCAAAGTGCTAACTTGGATTGAATGTTGGTTGGCTGATAGGAAACAAAGAGTAGTGAAAAACGGCTCCATTTCAGAATGGCAGGCAGTGACCAGTGGGGTACCGCAGGGATCAGTACTGGGACCGCAGCTTTTTACAATGTATGTCAATGATATAGAACATGGTATTCGTAATAACATTAGCAAATTTGCTGATGATACTAAGCTGGGTGGCAGGGTGAAATGAGACGAGAATGTTAGGAGATTACAGGGTGACCTGGACAAGTTCGGTGAGTGGTCAGATGCATGGCAGATGCAGTTTAATGTGGATAGATGTATGGTTATCCACTTTGGTGGCAAGAACCGGAAGACAGATTACTACCTAAATGGAATCAATTTAAGTAAAGGGGCAGTATTGAAAGTCAATGAAGGTAAGCATACAGGTACAGCAGGTAGTGAAGAAGGCTAATAGCATGCTGGCATTCATAACAAGAGGGATTGAGAATTGAAGCAATGACGTTCTTCTGCAGCTGTACAGGGCCCTAGCGAGACCATACCTGGAGTACTGTGTGCAATTCTGGTCTCCAAATTTGACGAAAGACATTCTGGCTATTGAGCGAGTGCAGCGTAGGTTCACGAGGTCAATTCCTGGAATGGCGGGATTACCTTACACTGAAAGATTGGAGCGACTGGGCTTGTATACACTTGAGTTTAGAAGACTGAGAGGGTATATGATTGAGACATATAAGATTAATAAAAATTTGGACACTCTGGAGGCAGGAAACATGTTTCCCCGATGGGTGAGTGCCAAACCAAAGGACATAGCTTAAAAATATAGGGTAGATCATTTAGGACAGAGATGAGGAAAAATTTCTTCACCCAGAGAGTGATGGCAGTGTGGAATGCTCTGCCCCAAAGGGCAGTGGAGGCCCAGTCTCTGGATTCATTTAAGAAAGAGTTGGATAGAGCTCTCAAGGATAGTGGAATCAAGGCTTATGGAGATAAGGCAGGAACAGGATACTCCTACTCCTGCACCCATTGTCTATTGTCTATTGTTACTAACCCATTAATGTTACTGCACTTGAGCAACTGGTCTGATCAAAGCTCGCAGTCCTGCCACATTTAGTCATAAATGGTGATGGACGATTAAACAAATGACTGGAGGAAAGTGATCCACAAACATCCCCTTCCTCGATAATGGAACAGACCTACATATCAGTGTAAAAGACAAGGATGTAGTATCTGCGCCACCCTCAGCCAGAAGTGTTCAGTCGATGATCCACCTCACTCTCGCCATAATGCCCACAAAATCACAGATCAATCTGATTCGCTGCCCGTGACATGAAGAAACAGCTGAACACAGTAGATGCGACAAAGGCAGTGAGCCCTGACCCCATTCCTGCAATAGGACTGAAGCCTTGTGCTGAACAACAAGCCGTGTCCCTGGGGAAGCTGTTTCATTCCAACTCCAACTCTGACATCTCCCTGGCAATGTGGACAATTACTCAGCTATGTGCGGTTCCCTAAGAGGGGAATAATTACAATCTGACCAATTACCACTCCCTCGGGACAGTCACGATAGTCAAGTTGGTGGGAGTTCTTTTTGACAGAGCTGTCAAGCAGCACAGAAGTAACTAGCTCAGTGTTGTCTCTGATAGGTCCCCATGTAGAGATGGGGCTGCTGTGGAAATGTCATTGGATTACTAATCCAGACCAGGCTAATGCTCTGGCAGCGGGTGGATGTTTAAAATAATTAATAAAATATTAAGATGCACAATCTGGTGTCAGTAATATGACCTTGAAGCCGATATCAATTGTAAACACGAATTTGCTTCCCCAATGGACTTTCAGGAAGGAAATCTACAGTGCTTTCCTGGTCTGCCCTAAACGTGACTCCAGACACACAGATATATGATAAAAGTTTCAATGGTCTCTGAGTGGGCCAAGCAAGATAATCTATTGTTTCAAACTGCTCCGAGGTCGTAAAGGATAAACCCAGACAGAACACCCGGCACCAGCCTCAGTATCAGAAAAGGGAACGGTAAACACAATCCTGTCGATCCTGCAGAGACCTCCTGCCTAACATCTGAGAGTTTGTGACAACTTTCCCACAGACTACACAGAAACACCGGTAAAGGAGGAGGTTGTAAAACACATTGAGCCTCACCCATTCTAGTTCATGTTCAAACATCTCCTCAATGCACTTTTCCCACAATATGAATATATCCATTAATGTGAGTAACCTTGGGAAGCTATAATATAGGAAATGCAGTACTCCCTTTGGTCCATCGAGTTTGCTAGCCAATTCAATATAATGATGGCAGGCCCTTTATTTCCACACCGTACTCCTGCTCTCCCACCATCCCTCTACTGTCTCTAAATCCTTATTTATATGCAGTGTCTTGGCTACCAGGTGTGAGCGAATTCCCCAGGGTCACCAGTGTCTGAGTGCAGACATTTATTCTCATCTCAATGCAGAATGTCCTGCCTGTATCTAATACTTTAGCCCCTTGTTTTAGACATACCAGCCAGGGGAATTATCATTCCTGCTTCCAATCTCTCACCCTGTCAGAGGGTTTTCTATGTTACTGATATCTCCACTCATTTTCCTAAAGCCCATGGAATACATGCACAGTTGCCCCAAACTCTGCTCCCACAACAAGCCTGTCATCCCAGAGATTAGTCTGGTTATCCTTCACTGCACTCCCTCAATGTCAGGTTTGTCCTTTATTCGGTAAGGAGACCAAAACTGCACACAATACTGCGCAATGTTCGAGATGGGGCCCCAACAAGTCCTGTACAGCTGCAGTAAGAAACCCTTACTCCTGGACTCAAATCCCCCTGAAACGAAGGTCAATGCACCAGTTACCTTACTAACTACTTTCTGATCCTGCAATATTGCTTTCAGTGACTGATGTACAGCGAGATCCAGATCCTTTTCAATGTTACAGCTCCCCCCTTGGAGGGTCTATATACACTGGGCAGCGTGACAATGCCATTTGCAGTATTGACCTCTGGGTCGAGACCTCACTGTGCTGCAGGGACCTCGGTGGGCTGCTGAGAAGGAAACAACAAAAAGGAGCATACATCGCTTTGTAGATCAACATGGTTCAAACATAGGCTGCCAATCTCTTGTTCCCACCAAAGGACACACTGTCACCTCTACCCACCTTGCTCTCCATCTGCCACGTATATGCCCATTCACACCACTTGTCTCAGTCACCTTGGAACTTTTTTTACAACCTCCTCGCCCACTCACAATCCCACATCCTTTAGTGCTGTCAGCAGGCTGGGATTTGATTCCCGCAACCAAATGTTTAATGGGTATTGTGAACATCTGGGTTCCGAGCATCGATCCCTGCGATACCTCAGCAACCTTCCTCTGTTAATTTTATTTTTCTGATTTATTTATTTCGTGAATCTGGGTGTCACTGGCTGGGCCAGCATTTATTGCCTGTCCCTAGTTGTTCTTGAGCAGGTGGTGATGAGCTACCTTGTTGAATTGCTGCCCAATGCCATTTAGGAGGGAATCCCAGGTTTCAGACCCAGTGACAGTGAAGGGACGGTGATATTATTCCAAATCAGGATGGTGAATGATTTGGAGGGGGACTTGAAGATAGTGGTGTTCCCATATATCTGCCACCCTTGTCTTTCTAGATAGACGTGGTCGTGAGTTGGGAAGATGGTCTCTGAGCATCTTTGGTGAATCATTTCAGTGCAGTTTGTAGATCGTAAAGCATTGCTGCTGCTGAGCGTTGATGGTGGAGCATTGTGGATGAAACGATGCTCAAACTGTCTGCTTTGTCCTGGATGGTATCAAGCTTCTTGAGTTTTGTTGGGGCTGTAATCATCCAGAAAAATGGGGAGTACTCTATCACACTTCTGACTTATGCATTGTAGATAATGGACAGGCTTTTGGAAGTCAGGATGTGAGTTACTCTCCGCAGTATTCCTAGCTTCTCACCTGCTCTTGTAGTTACTGTGTTTATGTGGCGAGTCCAGTGAGTTTCTGAGCAATGATTATCCCCCAGGATTTTGATACTGGGGGATTCAGTGATGATAACACCATTGAATGCCAAGGGACAGCGATTAGATTGTATTTTAGTGGTGATGATCACGGTCTGGCATTTGTGTGGCGTCAATATTATTTGCCACGTGTCAGCCTGGATACTGTCCAGAAATTGTCGCCTTTAGATATGGCCTGTTTCAGTATCTGAGGAGCCACAAATGCTGCTGAATATTGTGCAATCATTGGCGAACAACCCCACTTCTGACATTATAACAGAGGGAAGCTCATTGATGAAGCAGCCCTGAAGGTATTTGGACCTACGCCACTGTCCGAGGGATTCCTACAGACTTGTCTTGGAGCTGAGTTGACTGACCTTTACCAACCATAACAATCTTCCTACGTGTCATGTATGATTCTCATCAGTTGGGAGTTTGCCCCTGATACCTTCTGATTCCAGTTTTGCTAAGGCCCCTTGATGCCACACTTTGTCGAAGGCAGCCTTGCTTTAAAGGGCTGTCACTCTCACCCCACCTCTGGAATTCAGCTCTTTTGTCCATGTGTGAACAATGAGGTCAGGAGCTGAGTGGCCCTGGGGGAGCCCAAACTGGGCGTCATTGACCACATTATATCTGAGCATGTGCTGCTTGAAAACACTGACACATTCCATCACTTTGCTGATCGAGAGTGGACCGATGGGGTGGTAATTGGCCGGATTGGATTTGTTCTGCTTTTTATGTATTGTAGATACTTGGGTAATATTCGACATAATCGGGTAAATGTCATTGTCATAACGGTATTGGAACAGCTTTGCTAGGGCAGTGACAAGTTCTGGAGGACAACTTTACAAACTATTGCCAGAATGTTGTCAGCATGTGTACCCTTTGGAGTATCCAGCGTCTCCAACTGAATCTGGACATCACGTGGAGTGAATCAAATTGGTTAATGACTGGTAACTGAATCGCTGCGGACCACTGTAGGGGGCTGAGATGGATCATCCACTCTGCACTTCTGACTGAAGATTGTTGCGAATGCATCAGCCTTATCTTATACACTGAAGTGTTGGGCTCTTCCATCATTACGGAAGGGGTTATTTGTGGAATCTCTTCTTCCAGTGAATTGTTTAATTGTCCTCCCCCACCCCCAACCCCAGCTTTTCTCGACCAGAAGTGGAAGGACTGCAGAACTTAGGTATGATCGTTGCTTGTGGGATCACTAAGCTCTGTCTATCACTTCCTGCTTATCCTGTTTTGTGCATACGTTGTCCTGTTTGGTCGCGTCACCAGGCAGACATCTCATTGTCAAGTGTGCCAAGTTCCTCTCCTTCCCTCCTGCACACTCCGTTGAACCCAGGTTGATCCTCTGGATTGACGGTAATTGTTGTGAGGGGAATATGCCAGGCCATGAGGGTGTGCAGGAGTACAATTCTGCTGCTATTGCTGACCCACAGCACCTTATGGAAACCCAGACTTGAGCTGCTAGATCTGTTTAAGTCTGTCTTATTTAGCACATGGATAGTGCCACTCAAAATGATGGAGGTTATTCTCAATGTGAAGGTGTGGTTAAAAAGTCCTTGGACGAGCACTTGGAATTGTCATAGCATTCCAGATTATGGGTCTGGTGTTGGAAACAGAGACCAATATAGGTCGTGCTGTACTTCTGTTGGCACAGAGTCTATAGTGTATGGTGTGGACGTTCAATTATTGAGCAGCTGAAGTTGATCGGTTTCTAAAGAGTATATTCACAAGTGTTATAAGAGTGAACTTTAACAGCTTAGTAAATCATGTCAGTGTGAGAAGTATGATAAAATAAGTGCAGTTTCCTTACAATCTGAAAACAGGGAATGGGCAATGGGGAACAGGGAAATGGCAGAACTATTAAACCACTACTTCAGGTCTGTCTTCACAGAATATTCTAACAATACTAGGAAAACCAAGTCTGGTGTGGGAAAATGATATAGTACATGAAATATAGAACATAGTAATTAAATGGTTTAGAAGAAATTGATAGGACTGAAAATAATGGTCATAGACAATATTAACATAGATTTATAAAATGGGAATTATGATTGAGAAACAGACTGGAAGACAAATGAAAGAGAAGCAACGGAGGTCATACATTTGGATATTCAGAAAAAACGCTGGTAAAGCACCAAGCCTAGTTTACAAAATTATATCTTAGTGGATTAGGGCTAATATATGGACATGTTTCTAGAATGAGACAGCTGGCAGGAAACAGTGAATAGAAATAAACAGACTCGTCAAGCAACAGCCTGACATTGTCTGCAAGGTATGATTCTGTGAGTATGACTATGTCCCAGACACCCCATCACCTTCCCCGGATATCTCTTGTCTCACCAGCGGGACAGATATAGCAGAAATGGCGGCACATTGGGATACAGTTGGAAAGGAATTGCTCTGGAATTCCTCAATAGTGACTCTGTATCTCATGAAGTCTCATGGCGTTAGTTTACTCATGGGAAAGGAAACCTCCTGCTGATTATCTTGTGCCAGCCTCTACCAACTGATGAATCAGTACTCCTCCATGCTGAACAGCACTTGGAGGAAACACTGACGGTGGTCAGGGCGCAAAATGAACTCTGGGTGGGCGAGCTCAATGTCCACCACCAAGTGTGTGGTAAAGCGCCAAGTCTAGTTTGCAAAATAAAATCTGAGTTGGATTGGGGCTAATATATGGACATGTTGCTAGAATGGCACAGCTGGCAGGAAACAGTGAATAGAAATAAACAGACTCGTTCAGCAACAGCCTGACATTATCTGCAAGGTATGATTCAGTGATAATCTCGCCACACCATTTAAGCTCTTCTTCAGATCTTCTGTTATGCTGTGGATTAGAGAAGGACAATGAGCTTTCAACAACACTGTATATGTCCCCTGAGACTGCTGTAACCTGGGTGGGAACCTTACAGCAGGCTGGTAAAGCATTGCTGCTGCTGTACAGGGTCTGAGTGAGATCACATCTGGTGTAGTGTGTAAAGATTTAATCTCCTCACTGAGGAAAGGATATTGTTACATTGGAATAGATGGTACTTTCAACTGATTCCTGTAATGAAGGTGTTAACCTATAAGGAAAGAATCATCAGGTTGAGTTTAGAAGAATGAAAGATGATCATATGTTTACATCGAACACCAGAAGGCGTCAGTAATAGAAGCCAATTACACAACAAATGGAGGAATCCATTCCACTTCTCCAGCTTGATACACAGGAACAGCAGAAGGGTATTCACGCCTTCGACCATTTTACAACAGGGCAGGACAACGTTATACAGCGCTGGAGCATGATATAAGGTTACAGAAGAAGGCCAATCAGCCACTCGATTCAAAACACTGGACCCAGAGTTGGCCATGCTGCACCATTATCCTATTACACAGCAACAGGATCAGTCCATTCAGCCTCCTCCAGTCTGTAAGCCAGAAACTGGAAGAGGCCACACAGTGATCGGAGATTTTGAAAACAGGAGGTCATTCAGCCCCTCCGATCCTTTGTAGGGGAATTGGACAAGGATACAAAGTATCTGAGACGTTTTTTAATGAGAAAGTTGAAGGTAATTCAGTCACGCGTCTGTTGTATGGAAACAGGAGAAGACCAATCATTCCCTCAGTCCCATCTCAGGGATGCATGAGGAGACCATTCAGTATTTATAGCCTATGATGGAAGAATATGAGAAGATCCATCATCCCCTCAAAATGTTAAACAGCAACAGGAAGATTCCGTTATCCCTCAATGCCCTAATACATCAACAGGAGGAGGTCATTCAGGCCATATAGATGAGAATATAGGAAAACCAGAAAGACGTCAGCCCATCGAGTTTGCACACCAGCAGGATGATGAATCCGTTCAGCCACACATGTCTCTTACACAGCAATTGGAGCATATCCCTTAAAAACGTGTACCCGTTAAACAGGAATTCAAAGAAAACGTAAATGTTTTCAAAAGGGAAGAACTTATGGTAACTATATACATTAGGGAGTAAAACGTAACGATAAAACCATTGCAATTAATCCGTTGTTGAGGACGTTTGCAAAGTTAAACCACAATCCATCACAGTTTTACGAAGGATAAAACGAGTATGAATTGTTTGCTTGAGTTACTTAAGGATGTGACAAACAAAGTGGATGGTAAGATTTCTGGAGATGGAATTTACCTAGTCTTCCTGATGGCATTGGATATGTCGCTTCTCCAAAGAGAAAATGGTAAGATCAGACAACATGGGTTTAGGAATAATTTATTAGCTTGGATGGAGGATTGGTTAACCAATAAAATGTAGTCAGATGGAATAAATGTGTCATTTTTTTTTGGCAAATGCAACTTGTGGGGTGCCATAGATTTCAGTTCTCATGCCTCAACCATTCGAGTTCAATATTATTACTCGGTTGACGGGATGGAAAATACTATTTTCAGAGGTTCGAAATTACTTCGCAATGAAGACGGAAGAGATATAAAAATAAATATGAATAAGTTAGTCAAATGGGCCAAAATCTGGCAATGAAAATTAACTTGGTAAAATATGGGTTATTCAAGTTGGCCAGCGTAATAGAAAGGCAAATTATTATCTAAATGGAGAGAAACTTTGAAGTGCTTTGGAGTAGAAGGATACGGGTGTCCGCTTGCATATCACAGAAAACCTGTATTCGGGTACTGAAAGTAATGAGAAATGCAAGCATAATTTCAGTGTTTATTTGGAAAATGATAAAGTAGAAAGGTAGAGTGTGTTACTGCAGCTATGCAAGATATTCGCGAGGCTGCAACTGGAGTATAGTTTGGGTGCGCTGACTTGTGGAAGGATGCATTTGCATTGGAGGCAATTCAAAGAGTTTCATTAGATTGATTCCAGAGATGAAACATTTGTCTAATGAAGAGAAATTGAGCAGTTCAGGCCAATATTCTCAAGTTTATAAGAATGAAAGGAGATCTCATTCAGATCTGTAAAATGGTGAGAGTGATTGACAGTGTAGATTTGGAGTGGATATTTTTTCATGTGGGGCAATCTATAGAAAGAGAGCAGAGTTTTCAGATGGAGAGATGGCAGTAAAGTGGACAGAGGCCGCAATGACATCAGCCATGCTTGTATTCAATAGCGGAGCAGAGATGACATCAGCCATGTTCATATTCAATGGTGGAGCAGAGATTACATCAGTCATGCTTGTATTCAATGGTAGAGCAGAGGTGACTTCAGCCATGATTGCATTCCATTGCAGAGCAGAGATGACATCAGCCATGATTGTATTCAATGGTGGAGCAGAGATGACATCAGCCATGTTTAAATTCAATGGCGAAGCAGAGATAACATCAGCCATGATTGTATTCAATCGTGGAGCAGAGATGACATCAGCCATGTTTGTATTCAATGGCGGAGCAGAGATGACATCAGCCATGATTGTCTTCAATGGTGAAGCAGTGATGATATCAGCCATGTTTGTATTCAATGGCGGAGCAGAGATGACATCAGCCATGATTGTATTCAATGGTGGAGCAGAGATGACATCAGCCATGTTTGTATTCAATGGCGGAGCAGAGATGACATCAGCCATGATTGTATTCAATGGCGGAGCAGAGTTGACATCAGCCATGATTGTATTCAATGGCGGAGCAGGCTTGAGGGGCTGAATAGCCAACTGATGCTCCTCATTCTTATTCAGCCCTTCCAATGTCTTACACAGGAATGGGGGAGGGCTGGTTATCAAACAAGAAGCAGGCATTCCGCATAAATCAGTCTGAATCAGTGGACACGTCGTAAACTGTTGAGTCATATAGCGACCGCCGATGTGTCCTCAACTAGTTACAATCTATATCAATGATCAGTGGGATGGAACAGATGTACTGATACTGAGTTTAGTGATGTCGCTGTGATAAGGAAGAGATTATATTATCATGAGAGTTTGGAGAGTCTGCAAATAGATACAGAGTGGTAAAAGCAATGAATAATCGTTTGGCAGGTGGAATATAACATGATATAACCTGTCATTTCACTTACAGGATTGATGGAAAGCAGTATGTTTCCGAAATGGAGAGGGATTACAGGACTTAATGATACAGTGTACTGGAGGGTTTTCATACCCGTTCAGACAGGGGTGGTTTTGTTCCATCCCCGATCGTGTGCTCTTTGACACTCCAAGTGACCCCATTGCTCTCCGTACACATGGAATATTTTGTTGTGGTTGGTTAGTTTTGGGATTGCATTGATTGCTTCTCCATAGTTTTGCAGAAAGTAAGTCTCTCAAATATATTTCCCGTTTTATAAATTTCTGTTGCCTTTGTCTTGGTCCCATTACTTTCAGTTAAAGTACTGTCTCCATAACGTTTATTTGCTAATTGTATTCTACTCCCTTTTTCTCTCTCACCAGATTAAGCTTTCCTTGTATTGCTGGGAAGATTGTTTTTTTGTTTTGTTTTCTTCTGTGATGACATAACTGAAATATTTTCTGCATAGTTCTGCCATTTCCCTCTTCTCCATTCTCCATTCTTTGGTTTCAGACTATAACGAAGCTGCACGTTGATTTCCCTTAATTTTGCCATTGGCGTACTTTTTGAAATAGTTACAAGTTCCCTCTTATTACCCTATAGAGTGTTCTGAAACCCATCAATTCCTGTTGTAAGCTTCTCAATGATTGACCTTGAACAACCATGCACTCATCAGAAATACAGCACCGTCTACATTAGTCCCACTTTTCTACACGAATATTATGACACTTCAAGAGGTCATTCAAGTACGTTGTAACAGATGTGAGGTTACCCCTGACAAGTCCCTCTTTGGTAGTGCATTCCAGACCCCAAAAACCCTCTGGGTGAAAAATTATCCTCAAGTCCCCTCTAAATCTCGAACCCTTTACTTTAAGAATCTGCTCCCCCTTGTTCTTCTCCCTCTGACTAAAAGGAACAGCTGCAGTCTATCCAGCCGGTCCATATCCCTCATAATCTTTTCCTTCTGAATCACATCCCCCTCAGCCTTCTCTGCGCCAGTGTAAACAACCCGAGCTTACCCAGCCTCTCTCCATAGCTGATATGCTCCATCCCAGGGAACATCCTGGTGAATATCCTCTGCAACTCCCTCCAATGCAATGACATCCTTCCTGTAATGTGGTTCCCAGAGCTACACAAAGTATTCCATCTTGGCCAAACCTGTCACATTCAGGGATGTGTAGATAAGCTCCCTCTGAGCTCCCTAGTGTGCTGCCATTCACTGAGTACTCCCCTGTCTGCTTCCTTCTTCCAAAGTGCATCATGTCATATTTATCAGGGTTACATTCCATCTGTCATTGATCTGTCCATTCCATCTACATCTTCCTGCAACATAAAACCTTCCTCCTCACTGCCATCCAACCGGTCATTCGTTGTATCAAACACAAACTTTGTTATCACACTCTCCCTACCCCTCGTCCATATTCGCCGATACACCACTTATGAATATTGCAAATCATATGGTTATAGATCACACAACACCAGTTTATAGCCCAACAAGTTTATTCGGAGGCACTAGCTTTCGACGCGCTGCTTCTTCATCAGGTGGTTGTGCACTTTGAAAGCTCGTGCCTCCGAATAAACCTGGTGTTGTGTAATTTTTAACTTTAGCCACCCTAGTCCATGACTGGCACCTCTGAATCACAAATAATAAGGGACACAACACTGCTCCCTGTCGTACACCATTGGACATCGGCCTCCAGTCACACAAACAGTTTTCTACCACCACCCTCTGTCTCCTAACACTGAAGTTGATTTAGATGCAACTTGACAAGTCACTAATGACTCCTACCTATTGCCTGGTTATTCTGTTCCACTTGACACACTTGCTAAATACCTGGGGAATTTCCCTAAACTTGCCTGCCAGCAGATTTCCATGCCCCGTATTAGTCAGTCCTCCCCGAGTGAAGAATTTTCTTCTTATCACAGTCTTATACAGCCTGTCCCTTCTCCTGCCGTTATTTGCCTTAAATGTAGAGTAGACAGCCAGAGAAACATCCTGTTTAATTCCACCATGTCATATGCTTAGTGAATTTTCTAAATTTCACTGCGATTACCTCTCATTCTTTGAAATCCTAGAGAACACAGGCCGAGTTTCTGCATCAGACTATCTCACCATCTGAGGGACGAATCTGGCATATGCCCATTGCACGTCCTCTGTGGTCAGCATATTCTTTCTCAGATTAGGTCACGAAAATTGTACACAATACCCCAGGTACAGTCTCAAAAACCCTGTAAACTATCGTTCACGTACAGGAGATAGGTGGAAAAAAAGTAAAGGTTATGACTGGGTTGGTCGATGGGAGGAGTGAATCCAGTTGGGAGATGGAAGAAGGGCTGATCAGTGGAATGGAAGGGAGGAGGAGGGGCTGGGAATGTTTTTAGGGGATTGGAGGGGAGGTTATTTGAAATTGGAGAACTCAATTTTGAGTTCCCCGGGCTGTAGGCTGACCAGGCAGAGGATGAAGTGTTGTTACTCCAATTTGCGGTTTGTTTCATTGTGTCAATGGACGAAGTCAAGGATGGCCAAATTGAAAATGGCGTGGGAGGGGAAATTGACATAGGCAGTGACTGGTAGATCAGCACAGCCCTTATGGACCCAGCTGAGATGCTTGGCACAACATCCTCTTAGTGTACGCTTGGGATCGCCGATGCAGAGAAGACCACATCGGGAGCACCACTTACAGTAAACTGGGTTGTATCCCAACACCTGGCACATCTTCCACAAGGACGATTCCCTTCGTTAATCTTTGGTTCGTGCCACACTCCACACCACACCCTCCAATCCCCACTGACAATTGCCCTACAAACGGAAATGATGCATCACCTGTTTGCACACAATCTCCCTCACCTCCAACTAGTGCCCCAAACAGACCCTCCAGGTGAACAGAGATTCACCTGCCTCCCTTCCAATCTAGTGTACTGCATCAAGTGCTTCCGATGTGGTCTTCTCTACATTGGGGAGATCAAACATAAACTAAGGACACATTTTCCCAACCAACACAGCCGGGCCCAAAGGGACCGACGTGAGCTCCCAGTCACCACCCATTTCAATTCCCCTTCCCCTGTTTCCCCCCTCCCGAACATTTCCTTCTCTCTTTATCAGCAGCTCTCCCTACCCCCACCCCCAATCCTGAAGAACGGTTATACCGGAAAAATTGACTTCTCCACCTCCTGATGCTGCCTGACGTGTTGTGTTCTCCAGCCTCCTGTTTGTCTATTATTACACAGGACGATAAGGAGTCGAGGCAGCGCAACACGCTGGCTAGCAGCTACCACGAGTCACCCAATAATGAACCTCTTCCCTGGGATGAGGAGGAGAACATGCAACTCCCTCGAGACGCTGACACACGAAAAGGAAGAACCATTCAGCCCCTCAAAACTGTTACACTGAAATAGGAGGATGTCATTGATGCAGCAACATGACAAACCAATGCAACAGAAATTGCACAGAGAGACTGGCCCAAGTTCTTCCTCCTGGCTCCATTGCTATAGCTACATATGTGTTACATTAATGTGGTTTGCTGATGGATTGGAGCACAACCGATGGCTTGTCCCACGTCGCAAGGAGGCATCTGCCATCTCCGAGAAGACAAGCTCGTCTTCGGCGCGGAGATCAGAAACTTTTGGGAATGGCCAACTCGATCAGAGTGTAGCTGCTGGCATGTTTCTGAACAACATGTTGCTCAGTGCAGGATCTCAGTTCAACTGTTATTGAGATGGAAAGAGTTCATTTTGAAACTACAGCGCTCTCAGAAGCAACATGGAGTCTCCACAGAGAATGTAAACTCTCAGACAGTCATGGAGTTCAACTGCAGGGAGACAGGCCCTTTAGCCCAAATTTGTCTACGCCAACCAAAATGTCCATTCATGCTAACTCCATTTCCCTGCACTTGACCCATATCCTACTAAACCTTTCCTATCAATGTATCTGTACACATATGAAAACATGTACTGAAGGAAAACTCATGTCATATTTCACGCTATCATTGTTTTGTTATGGGAATAATGAGTCCTGGTTCAAGACGCTCAAGTTTTCTTGCAATCACTTTTTTAATCTTTTGCAGCATTACAGATTAAACACTCATTTCCTTCACACTCTCCTCATGGTACCATCACTGCAGGGATTAGTCTGGTCAAACTGTGGCAAGGAGATCATTCCTTATAATGGAGAGAAAATCTGTTCACAGTGCCCCAGGTGCTGTCTCATTATCTCTCTATAATCTCTCTTTATGGGCGGCACGGTGGCACAGTGGTTAGCACTGCTGCCTCACAGCGCCTGTAGACCCGGGTTCAATTCCCGACTCAGGCGACTGACTGTGTGGAGTTTGCACGTTCTCCCCGTGTCTGCATGGGTTTCCTCCGGGTGCTCCGGTTTCCTCCCACAGTCACAAAGATGTGCGGGTCAGGTGAATTGGCCAAGCTAAATTGCCCGTAGTGTTAGGTAAGGGGTAAATGTAGGGGTATGGGTGGGTTGCGCTTCGGCGGGTCGGTGTGGACTTGTTGGGCCGAAGGGCCTGTTTCCACACTGTAAGTCTAATCTAATCTAACCGCAGGGAGGTGTCTTCACGCCTATATTTGAATCATTTTTCAATGAAGGACATTATACAATATCCTGTGCTGATTACTTGC
This sequence comes from Hemiscyllium ocellatum, assembly GCF_020745735.1. NCBI lineage: Eukaryota > Metazoa > Chordata > Chondrichthyes > Orectolobiformes > Hemiscylliidae > Hemiscyllium > Hemiscyllium ocellatum. The sequence continues at coordinate 67,436,670 of NC_083420.1, forward strand.
TGCTCTGTATGAATTCTGTCAGTGGCTCATGACCAAGGGCATTCAGCTCCTTTTCACCAAGAGCACTTCCCATCATCTCACCTTCTCATAAGTACAAAATAAGAAAGATGGTATGTTTTTCCAAATAATTTCTTTGCCTTGCGAAACGCGATACTTCCAGCACAGCCACGCCAACAGCATCACCATTATTGCCACTGGAGATGTTTGGGGATGCTGAAGAGGCGATGGCCTAGCTGTATTATCTCCGGATTATTAATGCAGCGACCCAGGTAATGACCCAGAGCACAGATTCAATTCCCACCACAGCAAATATTGGAAGTTGAGTTCAATAAAATATCATGAATTAGGAAACAATGAAACGATTGTCAGAAAAACCTACCTGGCACACTGATGCCTTTCAAGGAATGAAATCTATCATCTTCACCTGATCTGGCTTACATGTGACTCTAGACCCATAGCAATGTTGTTAACTCTTGGCTGCCCTTTGAAATGTCCAAGCCCAACCACTCAGTTATATCACTCACTATAAAGTTTCAAAGAAATTAAACCAGACGGAACTAAGTATTGAATGCTTACACCCCACAGACTGCAGTGGTCAGGAAGGCAGCTCACCAACAGCTTCTCAATGACAACATAGAAAGGGAATTACATGCTGTCCAACGTCCCATTAATGAATTTAAAAGAAAGATGATTATTCTTAGGAAAGGGATACAAAGGGACATATCTCACTTCAAACTGTGACTTTGATTTATACCTTACATGGACAGTATTTTCGTTAATATGGCAACAGGAGAAAAATTAATAAAATTAATCTGGCTTTTTATTTCCATTCCAGCTGGTCATTAACAACCCCTCTATTTGCTTCTTTCTCTCTATCTCTCTCTTTCGCTATCTGTTCAACTCCCTCCTTCACCCCTTCACAACAGACATCCCTGTCACCAACATCAATCACACTATTTCCCAGTCGTGTGCTGTTCTGATGGATGGTCATTGGACTCGAAATGCCAACTCTATTTTCATCTCGATCCGAGGCTGCCAAATCTGCTCAGTTTCTCTGGCACTTACTATTTCTTCTGATCTCTCGCATCATTTTTTCCCCAAACTTTAGTGTTCTCATTATATAGGATGTCTGCATCGCTGCTAAGGGCACCGTTTGTTGACCTCACTAAATGCCCTTTAATGTGATGCCATTCCTTAAGGCAGTATAGAGCAAAACACATTGCTGTGGACCTGACGTCGTCCTTATCTAGACCAGATAATAATGTTAGATTTTTTTTACCAAAGGACATCATCGAAACATATAAACTTATTAACAAAATGCTAGTGGGGTTATATTAGTGAAATTCGCTTTTATTTCCAGTTCCTGTCATTTGAGTTTAAGTTCCCTCATCGTCTGAGATAGGATTTGAAACCCTGTCTTTAGTGTAGTAACCTGGACCACTGAATGACGTGACCAGCGACATTACTATTCTGACATAGTGTCCCTGACATGAAGTTACTTTAGAGACAAGAACAAGGTCATGATGGAAACATTGTAATCGAAAGAGTGATTAGAAGAGAGCTGGAACTATGAAGTCTGAAATTTTCCAACGCATGTATAATGGCATATTTAGCAACTGAACACACGTCAAGCTGGGGAATGGAGATATCATGGAGCTGGTGGTGGGTCTGTTTGTTGATGGAGAGAATGTGAAGACAAATCAATTCAGGGCAAATAGATACTTCCCGATTGTGAACAGCTTTGTTCTCAGATGTGTGTGAGGGCGGGGATGTAGGCAGTTTTGAAATTTGTGGTGATGAATGGATTTGCATTTGAAACTGAAGACAGTAGTTTACAACTTTGCCAAATACAGTTAACAGAAATATCACTGAAGTTCACCATGGCTTATGGGATTAATAAATAGATAGAGATGGGGAGACTTACCAGGAACACCAACAATAGCAAGCATGGGATAGTAACCAGCCTGAATAATCAGCAGTACACCATATATCCGAAGTGATAATATGTTCCAATACCAGGAAACATAGGAAAGACCCAAGGATAAACTCCTGTCCATTGTTACAGCATTCCATCCTCGGGTTCTCAGATTCTGATCGCTTGTTGGAACATTCCAGCCACTGTTCTCAGATTCTGATCCATTGTTAGAACATTCCAGTCGACTCTCAGATTCTGACCTCTCCTCTCCCCGTCTCTGCAACTGCTGATTCTTGTAAGTGTTGCAGGTGATGCATCTGCTGCTACAATGGAATAAGTCATTGCAAGAAGCCCCTTACTAATAGAAGAGGGAAACCATCCAGCGACATCATTAGGATCCATGGAGACTGACGTCAATCACAGTCACTGAACAAACAGATCCAGTTAACCCCTTTCAGTATGGTACCTTCAGATCACAAATAACAACTGGACTTGGTTGAATGTTGACATCACTGACTATTGGTCACATCTCCCATCACCAATTGCTCTTGTGAAGTTAATTATGAGGTAGAGTGATGGATGTTTCCTTATCAGGGGCTAGATGATTCTGCTGTGTTGTCCGTTTTCAAAGCTGTAACCACATGAACACCCCACCACCCCCACCCCCCACACGGCCACCCACAAAATACGCGATGTATATGTAGTTAAAGTGCTGATCTCTCTTCAACTAGACCAGACGCCAGCCAATAGATTCTCACTGGGCATATTTTCCTTGACCATACACAGGAAGTGTGGATCTGTCTGGATTTTCCTCTCGTAGCTGTAATAAAACAATATTGAACCTTCAACGCATAATGCGATTCAACTTTCTTTTATGTAAAATCACAAACACTTTAGTACACTTTATCGGCTTCAAAGCAGTGAGACTTACATTTACTGAATTCAGTGCAAAGCCATATGTGGCATGTTGTCACAAGATTGGTCCATTTAAAAGGTTATGTAGTCCTTATTTTTTTACAGAGTGTCTAAATAAACCAAGATTCAAATGTGTCTGAACTTTGAAAGTTTCATTGGGATCGTTTTGTTTATATCTAACAGGTAATGCCTCAGCCAGAAGGCTTTTTTAGTATTTAATAAGAAACTCGGACAATCAAGAGGACGTGGCCAACTCTCTAACTGGACAGGTCTGATTAGTTCTGGGGTTAGTTAAGTCAGGGTCACTGTTGGAACCGGACGCCCTCCCCCTCCTTCTGTCCTTCTGACCTTATAACCTGGAAGCCTTTGTGTCAATTTTACTCTTGGTGCTAAGGGGTTTGCTCATTGGGATTGTTGCAAGTATTTTGGTACACGATCCTTAAGTCTGGCTAGCCTGTCGTGTTTATATAGGATTAGTTATTCAGGTATTCTATTTTTGGTTTCTTGTGTTTTATTCAGTAATTTGGTAAATAAATGTTATTTGTTTAAAACTCGGCAGTCTGACCAGCTGATTCACTCTGGGAAGATCCACACTACTCTAACTTTTAAGAAATAACAAAGTTACGGTCTGGGCTATCTGCTTAAAATGTTCTGTGGGATCGGGCCTGTTCCATAACAGAATGGGGGCTAATTACTGGATTTAGACAGCGAGTGGCAAGTATTAGTGTCTCCGATTTTGTATGTTGATTTGGTGGGGACACAGAGATTCAGATCGCAATGACTCTTGCAGGAAGCAAGAATGTTTTAGAGGTGGAAGAAGTGACCTTGGGGTTTTTAATAGAATGCGCATAAGCCCAAGCTGCAGGAATTAGTGGACAAGCTTGCATTGAAGCTACCTCCTAACGTGAGGAAAAATGAGATGATTGCAGCAGTAGCTCAGCATTCTAATTTGCTGGAAACTCCAGCAGGATCTATAGAGATTAGCAAACCTCAATTGCAAATGACGCAGCTTGAGTAAAAAGCAGAAATGAAGCAGTTTGTGTTACGGCTAAAATCAGAAGAGAAAGAAAAAGAATGAATAGTTTTAGCAGAGGAAAGAAAAAACAATGAATGTGCTTAGCAGGAGAGAAAGAAAAATAGAGAGGGTTTGTGCTTCAGAGATAGACAAACCATGTTTTATAGACCAATTCATAATCATCAGCCACTTCAGTTTTAACTCTCTGCTCTTCCAAATGTGTTTGCACTATGTCAGGCAGTGAACCTTTAAACTCCTCCAAAGTAATTGTTCCTCTCAGAGCATGGATTGATTGTATTTGTAAAGCTCTTCCCCAGCTATCAAAATTACTTTGTTTGATCCTTTGAAACTCAATATAGCTTTGAACAGGATCCCTCCTTACATTCCTGAAACGTTTCAAGAATATAAGGAGGGATACTGGTCAAACCTATATTGGGTTTGAAATGATCAAACAAAGTAATTTTGATAGCTGGAAAAGAGCTTTAAAAATACAGTAAACCTACGATGCTCTGAGAGATACATTTAGTTTAGAGGAGTTCAAAGCTTCACTGCCTGACATAGTGCAAACACATTTAGAAGAGCAGAGAGTTAAAACGGCAAGACTGGCAGCTGAAGTGGCTGATGATTATGAATTGGTCCATAAAACATGGTTGGACTTCTAGAATCAATTTCAGTTCATGCGGGATAGAAACTGGGACAAAGAGAAATTTTTACTTGGGAGGGAAATGTAGATCGTAATGAAGATCATCAGGATAACTTTGCACAGGCTAAAAAGGAAACACTTGAAGGAAACAAAGAAGTTAAAAAGCTCCAGTGTTTTCATTGCAATAAATTATGTCACATGAAAACACTGTGTTGGTGGGTTCAGGGAACAAAAATATAGATGCAGGAAAACAGGATAAGCGTGGAAGTTTTGTTGGAGTGGTAACAGAAAACACAGTGGATGCTAGAAAGCTGCATAACAGTGTCTAAGCTGACCAGAGGTGTGTTAAGGAGGTAGTGGCAGATCTGCTTGGAAAATATACCTGCAAATGGAAAGTTTACTGGTATAGGGCATGTAAAGAGGACGCAATATTAAGGGATACAGGATCCACTTAGTCTGTGATGCTGAAAGACCAGGAGATATATACTCCAGTAGGACTATTTCCAAAAAGGGTACTACTAAAGGGAATTCACCTTGAGACAAAAAGCATAATGATATAATGTGTGGACAGAGTATCCAGAAACGTGTGGAGAAATTGTGGTATGTGTATTGGACAAACTCTCAGCTCCAGGAATACAATCTATCCTTGCAAAAAATACAGCTGTTTCACCAATAGGAGTGCTGCTTACTCTGGTTGAAAAGCCAGTGGAGACGCAGGCATCTGAAGCAATGCAGGAGTCTTATCCTGGAAGTTTGCTGAGTGTGGGTAAGGAAACCCAAATGTCACCAGTTGAAACAGGAGGTATCAAAAATGTAAGGATAAGGAAGCTGAAGTGGCATTTACAGAGAATTTATTCCATCAGATAGTTGTGAAAACACTATTGAGCAAACAGGGCATCATGCAAATATTTTAGCTCATTTAAACTAATTGCTTTACAGCAGAAAGAAAAAAGGGTAAGAAGTTTAATCAAAAAGCATATACGTTAGGAATTTTGAATGTATCCCTGAATGTTATTACATTAAAAATGATGTCCAAATGAGGAAACGGAGACTATCACATACTCAAGGAGATGATAATTGGGCAGACGTTCATCAAATCGTATTGCCAATTGGATACAGCAAAGAGGTAATGTGAATGAGTTACCACCGAGAAGTCATTTAGGAGTGAGGAAAACACAGACTGAAACACATTTTTACTGGCCTGGATTGCAACATGATGTAGTTAAGTTTTGTCAGTCGTGTCACACATGGCAGAGAATTGGATAAAAACAAAAGTGATAATAAAACCTCCGCCTTTCTTTACTATTCCTGCATTTGTGGAACCTTTTACAAGACTCTTAATTGATTGGCTAAGCCCCCGAAATAAAACGAAACGTTGGGAACTAGTATTTGTTAACAATACTGAATGCATCGACTAGATTTCAACGGTCCATCCCAAGGTGCAGTATCACAGCTGAAGGAATTGCAAAGGAAATACTCTTTTTAAAAAAAAAAGACGCGGACTATCAATAGAGATAGAGTGCGGTCAAGGTTCAAACTTTACATCTAATTTGTTCACTATGAAGTCTTAGGAATATAGCAATTCAAATCGACTGCATGTCATCCATAATTGCAGGAAACACGAGAAAGGTGACATTAAACATGAAAGACCATGTTGAGGGCTTATGATCAGAATTATTCAGATCATTGGGATAAGGGAATTCCATTTGCGCTTTTTGTGATCAGGGATGCACCAAATTTACTGAGCAAATTCAATCCATTTGAATTATATTTTGGGCATTAAGTGAGAGGACCATTAATATTGATTAAGGAGAAAATCGTAAATCAGAATTCAAAGGCCACACATTAGAACTAGGTCTCAAATTTTAGGGAACGATTAATAGTGCTGGGGAGTCGGCTAACAGTTAAAAGTATTGCAGCATTCAATAAAACAGGAAGCGGACAAGAACTCAAAAAATTGCAACTGTGCGATTGGTAGTAAGGTATAACTTTTACTTCCAGTTATAGGTGAACCTTGAAAATCCAGGTTGGTTGACCTTATCAAACACAACGGATATTGAGTGAGGATACGTACTTGATAGGGACTCCAGAAAGTAAGAAATCTCACAGTGTACGTCATGTGAAAATGCTCAAAATGTACTTTGATAGGGAATGAAAGCCAGAGGAGAAGTTGTGAATGATTATGGCATAGAAGGAAGATACAAGTTCAGAGGATTCTGAATTGGAAATTCCTCACATTAAAGGGAACAATAAGCTACTTGTCTAAAATTGGGATAATTTATTGATTAACCTTCATGAGAAAACTGAAATGATCAGAAAGTTATTATTATCACATGTGGAGATATGCAGATAATAACTTGGACCCACTTACCTAATTGTGCATAATGCAGCTACAGGATATGTTGTTGCGAATAAGCAACATCCTTTCGGACATAATCCTCTAAAGTTGACACAGGTTCAGAAGGAGATTGATCGAATGCCCTTAGACGACATAATCAACGTGCATTACTGTGACTTGATATCACCCATAGACATGCTGCCAAAGCCAAATGTTAGCCAATGATTATGTGTGGACTATTGTAACATCAATGCAGTTAAAACGATTGATGTATACCCAATTCCATGGTTGGAAGACTGTATTGAAAATGTGGGACAAGCAACATACATTTGGTATGAAAAATGTGCCAGCCACATTTCATGGACTAACCAACAAGTTGCCAGATAATCCAACCTGTGGTGTACACTAATGACCTTGTGATATTTAGTGACTCATGGAAGGAACACGACAGCATCTATCGGACTTGCTTGATCGACTTCAGAAGGCAGGCTTGGTGGTAAACCGAGACAAAAGTGAATTTGCCAAAGCAAAAGTCACCTTCCTTGGCTATGCTATTGGACATAGATAAACGCTGCCATGAGCTTGAAAAGTGAAGGTAGTTGGGGAATTTCCAATAGTGTTGAGAAAAGGAGCAATTCCTGGGACTAAGTGGATTTTATCGAATGTCTGTGCCTTATTTTCGCAGTGTGACTGCTCCACTCACTGCACTGTTAAAGAGAGGCAAGAAATGTCAGTGGACAGAGGACTGTCAGAAGGCATTTGACGGCATTTGAAATATGTGTTAACCACTACCCATGATCAGACACACCTGATTATGCAAAAACATTCAAGGTGGATTTAAATGCAAATGATGTGGATATCGGTGTTGGGGTCTTCCAGGAAGATGACAAGAAAACAGAGAGACCTACTGGGTATTCCTCCAAAAAGTTGAATGTTCATTATTAGAAATATTCAACAGTTGAGAACGAGACAGTGAGCTTTGTGTTGGTACGACAACATTTTACTGTTTATATTACAAGAAACATATCAGAGACAACCATTTACACTGATCAAAACTCAATGAAGTATTTTGGAGAAGTTTTAGGACGAAAATGCGAGACTGTGTAGCTGAAGCTTGTTGTTACAGCCATTCAATTTAGAAAATGTGCACGTGGCAGGTCTTGAAAACATGATTGCCAATGAATTGCTGAGAATTGAGTGACAACTGGAGGCACTCAGTGATGGAAGTACCACACAATGAATCTGGATGTAGTTGTGCATGTTTAGAGTAAATGAAGGTACGTGCGCATTGGAGAGTACGAACTACTATTTCTGGAGGTTTTGAAAACTGAATCCATTTTTGGATATTGAAGATTCAATTTTGTATTGAGTGAGTTGTCACACAGGCGGTCTCTTTACAAGGTTATGTTATCTTTGAATGCTTTCAGAGAGCTCTCAATGACCCATTGTTTCACAATGTCTCAATTTTGAATGAGTCTTTGAGGTTCTTTTCTTTTTTGAACCGAACAGATAATGCGTCTGAGAGAAGGCTTTCAAGCCTAAAAAAAAACACAACTGTTGCAATCAAGGGATGCAGCGAGCTCTCCAATTGCAAAGTTCAGTTCAGTTAGAGGGTCAGTTGAGTCAGGTTCTCTGTTGAAACTAGACGCACTCCCCCTCCTTCAGCCCACTGACTTCATAACATGTAAGCTTCTTTTTTGTAATGCTTACTCTTTGTGCTCAGGGTTTTGATTATTTTGATTGTTGTAAGTAATTTGGATCAGCATCAATAATTGTAGATTGCCTGTCAGTTTCGGATAGGATGAATTAATTAGGTACAATATTTTCAGTTAGTTGTATTTCATACCTTATTTTTGTAAATAAATTCTGTTTATTTAAAAGTCGGCAATCGGACCAGTTAACTCACTCTGGGAATATCTACTGTACACTAACCTTCAACAAATGGCAACATTTTGGTCTGGGAAACGTGTTTTAGAATGTTTTGAGGGGTTGGCCCTGCTCCATAACAAGGTACAATAACCTTGATAATTAACAGTCATGAAGTAATGAGTCAGTGACAAAATCAATATGATAATGGCTATGAGACAGAAAGGGCTTCCGCCAGTGACTGAGGAGGCCTGAGGGGAGTACAGTAATATCTACCAGTCACGAGTATTCAGCCATTACTGTTTCTGACAAATGGACTGAAATCTACTGCAGAGCAAGATAACAGATGAATGTTGTTACATGGAGTTCTGAACAAAAGTGTGAATGGAACAGGACAATTATACTTGTGTTGTGCAGAATTATATCATATATACAGACTGTTTAAACACAGGTTATACAGGTTGTTAAGATTGTTTATATCTGCACGGGATATTCAGAAATAAAAACAGACACAGATAACAAAATGTGTTGGGTTACTGTGGGTCACAGCAGAGGAACAATGAGTATCCAGCTCATACTGAGCTGGTACAGAGATGATGGGCTGCATGGCAACCATCTTTGCTGAAATTATTCAGAAAAATGTAGTGAAAATTTTCAGAGACTGAAGAGACGAGATTAGACTTAAAACGCGCAGGCAATGTCATAATTGATATTTTATTCCTATTTGTCCATCAACCGTAGGTGTCTCTAAGAGGTCCTTTGCATCAAAATCACTTTGATGAGATCTGCATTTATTTTCAGAACTTAAAGAAGAAACAGACTCCAGTGTAATACTTGTGTCACTGGCACATGTGATGGGTACAGGAATGTAGCATATTGCCCAAATATAACCGGGGTCAACATCCAGACCAATCACGAAAAAGCAAAATATTAGAGATAGTGGAAATCTGAAATACAAATGCAAAATGATGGAGAAATGCAACAAATGATGCAGGATCTGGGCAGAGACACAGAGTTAATGTATTAAGTCTTAGATGAATCTCTTCTGAACAAGTTATGTTGGACTCAAAAAGAGTTAATTCCTTTTTTTTCTGCTACGATACTACCTGAACTGCTGGGTTCCTCTCCAGCACTTTCAATTGTTGCAATGGCAGGAGACAGAGAGTAATGGTGGGCAGTTGCCTTTTGGACTGGATGCTTGTGCCAAGCAGTGTTCCACAGAGGTTGGTTCTAGGTTTCATTGTCATTTATGTAAATGATTTGTGTGAGAATATCGAAGGCATGGTTCGTAAATTTGTGGATGACACCAAAACTGGTGCCAGAGGGGACAGTGAAGAAAGCTTCCTAAGAATACAAAAGGATCTTGATGAAACGGGTCAATAGACTGACAAATAACAGATAGAGGTCAAGCTGGATGAATGTGAGGGTCACGCAATATTTTGTGTTTGCTGTTGTCTGATGCACTAGGAAAGGGATGATTTTAATCCCCATCTCCTGGGTTCAAAACATCGATATCATTCATGATCTTCGGGAGGCCTACCCGTCTCTACGGTTACCCTTTTGCTGTTAATGTTGTTGCACAATATCTTTGGATTATCCTTAACCTTATCTGTCCATACTATCTCATATCGCATTCTTGCTTTCCTGATTTCTCTCGAAATAATGCCATACACTCTTTATATTGACTAAGAGATTAAATTGAATAAAGTTGTCCATATATAAAGTATGGTTTCCTTTGATTCTGGAATAAAAGCTCAATAACTGTACTTGACCATTGCTCCTTAATGTTACAAGCATAACCCTTCACTTTAACTGAAACACAGCGCCTCTCAACTCCAGTCGTCAGACTTTTGACCACCTCCCACTTGTCAGACGTTGTTTTTACCTGCCAACAGTCTACTCCAATCAAACTTGATGTGTCCTTGTCCCATGTCATTACCACTTATGGTACTCCAATTAAATAAAATAAAATGAAAGCCTTATTCTTTTCCATAACCATTTTGAAACTAATAGAGTTATGATTGTAATACCCAAAATATTCCCTCGTTTACTTCAGTCACTTGCCCTGCCTCTTGCACAAAAGAAGGCATGGTTTTGCTCCTTCTCTGTTAGTATCATCCACATATTGATGAAGTATGTTTTCATGAACATATTTGCCAAATTCTTCACCATCCAACCCTTCCTTACATTGAAATAAATGCAATTTTGTGCTTCAGAAATGCAATATACTCTTGACTCTCTCGTTTTCCTTTTCTAATTGACGTGCTCTTCTTATATTCATAAACTTCTCTAACCATCCTACCATTTGTACAGCTACTTGGAATATCTCCCTTGCCGTCTTTATCACTATAATGTCTCGTGACATAGAATGAGCAAATCTCCCTGCTAAGATGTTCGTTGCTTTACAGTTTAGGTTAGACCAATCCATTCTGAACATGTCATTTCTATTTTAAAATAGATTCCAATTTCCCAAAAAAGCAAAATCCCTCAACAACACAGTAGCTCTTCAGCTGTTGATTTCTCTCCTTTAACCCTTTGTTCCTTCCCAAGTGGGTTTCGCATTGGGAGTAAATCAGGAAGTATTGCTTTATGGTTTTTTTTAAAATATTCTACCTCACCTCTTAAGTTCACTCTAGACTGCTTTAATCTTTCCCTAAAAACACTCGTGCCTGCCAATATCTACAATAATGTTTGGCTGCTCAATCTCACCTTTAACAACGTGCTTGAAATGTTTCGAAACGTTCTTAATCCTCGCACAGGGAAAGCAACAAACCCTCCTCAATTAATAGTCACTGCCCCAGATTCTCCTGTGATGCCCCAGATAGAAACGTCCACTGATGCAACAATTCTACAAAATCTTCTCAAACGCTGCTAAACATAAGAATAATTCCAACTGTCCAATAATTGATTGCTCTTCCATTTTCCTCAGAAAGACAACGCCGTTCTGCTGTTCTAAATGCTGCAAATCATTTTGATAGGGGAATAGCCACTGGAGACATTTAAACTACTTTCTTATCTTTCCTGACAGCCACACATCTATATGACTGATTTGCTGGATAACATTTTTTCTAAATCTTCCAGCCATCCTCTCTGTCTCTTATATGTGACCTTAGTAATATTATCCGAAAACAGGACTTTTTATGACACGTTATGCTAACTTTCATTACCTACAGACAGTAATGTTAAAATTGAAAAAGTATATGCATATGCGTATCATACATAGAAAATTTATACAAAATCAACCATTTAGCTAATTAAATGAATAAAAATATTACACTTCAATAAACTCCAAGAAGACAGTAGTCTCCTCCGGAGCTGAAAATGTGTAGGACTTTTCGGAAGGAAGGTATAACTCCTTATTTTTTTAAAAAAAGAAACTGATTAATTTTACAAAACAAAGGAAGCGTTCACCGTGTAATAAAAGAAACCATTTCAAACAAAAATTGACTATTTCCTTTTTTTTGTAAACCAGCCTTAAGAAGTTATTTTAAAAAATATTCGTTTGAAAGATAACCGGAGTTTGTTTTGCTTTTGTGATTGGTTTTGAATGTAAATAAAACAAAATAGAAAAATAATGTTAAATTAATGAAATATAATATCAACTGCAAAAATATTTAACTACAGTAAATATTTAACTGCCTGCAATCCCAGGAGCAGCTGTAAGATCCATGCTGCTCCAAGAACATTTTTTGAAACTATTTTTACAATATGAAGAAAATTGGGCGTCTGTTTTAATAAAGTGTCTCTAACTCAAGGTGAACTTGCCGATATGATTTGAACTCCTGTTGTGAGTCTATGTGTAGAATTTGTTTGAATCGCATCACTCCAGCTCTTACAAACAAAATTATGAATTTGTGCCTGTCATAGATGGAAAGTTTCTTCAGCTCTGCCTATTGCAGGGAATGACACAATGAAAATTATCCAGGACCACGTAGAACATAAATGTTGCAGTGAAACCCACCAAAACCTAATTCAATATTAATTGCGTACAAGCTTAATTAATAAAACATACAGAGGCCGATAGTAGAAAAGGAGAATTCAGCTCCATGTCCAAAATAAAAATTGTGGCTCCCTTGTAAAATAAAACGCAACTGCATCATTCTGCAAATTCACCAAAATAGCAAAAGCAAGAGAATGGAATTCTCAAAACTTTCCCTATGAACAACATCTGAAGAACTGGATAAAACTGGTTGTGAACTTCACAAAAGATTATAATGAGAATGGGAGGGATGGAGTTTCGGGAAAATGATCAGTAATGTTGTGGATGACACAAAGATGAGCTGGTTGTTCACAGTGAGGAGGAACGTGTGATGGTACTGGAGGGAGGAAACCGACTGTTCAGGTGGACAGACAAATCGCTGATGAAATTTAATCCTGATAAACGTGATACCTTTCTGAAGTAACAAACAAGAGTGTACTCAAACTGAAGAAAGGCCAGATTTATTTGATTTCACTTGATGGAGGTGTTTAACATGAGGGGTTGTTAGATTAGATTACTTACAGTCTAAGTAACAGGCCCTTCGGCCCAACAAGTCCACACCGACCCGCAACCCACCCATACCCCTACACTTACCTAACACTACGGGCAATTTAGCATGGCCAATTCACCTCACCCGCACATCTTTGGACTGTGGGAGGAAACCCAGGCAGACACGGGGAGAACGTGCAAACTCCACGCAGTTAGTCGCCTGAGATGGCGCTGTGAGGCAACAGTGCTAACCACTGTGCCACCGTGCCGCCCACGTATCTTGACAGGGTGAACAGAGAACAGATCTTCCCCTTACACAAAGTTTCAATAATAAGGAGACACTTTTAAAGTAAAAGTGGTCTCACCATTAATCTGTAAAACTTCGAAAAACTTTCCTATTTCTAAATGTATTTGGTTTTAAAATATTTCAAGATTTATATTGCCTCCTGAAAAATCTGATGTTGAAGCAGAGGGTTTGTTTTGTAATCCAGGTTCCCTGTTCCTTGTGCCTCAGTTTTGCAATCGATTCATTGAAATAATACACAGTTTTTCCATTCAACTCGCCAATGTGATCAAACACAGACACATGTTCCCAACTATGATCCACAAATCAATATTTGACCGTTCCCTTGACATGCTCAGACATTTTTAAAGACTTATATCCGCTTCACATTTTTCTCTTCTATACTTTTCAATGTTTGCATTCTTCTACAATACATTCAAAACACTTTCCATATCATATAGATTGTGGACACTTTCGAACAGAATTGATAATAATATATTTTTACTCAATATTGAAACTATAAAGTTGTAACAATGTTGACGTGTTTTGTGTCCCATCACCCAGTTCCAGCCTGCAGTTGCACCAAATAGTCATTACATCTCAAAAGAATTGCCAAGTTTTTACATCTGATCTAAATGTTCATTTGTACCTTTATTACGAAATGGGCATGTTAATTACGGACTGTCTGTCTGACTGCAACATTTTGATGCGGTTTGCTCCAGACAATTTAACATCAGGCGGTAGGCCATCTGCTATAGGCCTGCTGTCGTAATCAACAAAGCCTGACTGCGGTATTTTCTCCACACTGATGTCATGTTCCCTACACACAGAGCAACCTGCATCTCCCTCGACCAAACCCCTCGACCCCTGTTACCCCAGCCACCAACAGTGAATAAAATCCAAAGGATTGTAGATGGACCAAACAAGAAAATAGAAATTAGGAATGGCGGTAGGAAATTTCACTGTGCAATTATCCACATTAAACACCATCTGCCAGATATAGCAATCTGCCCCATTTTCTAAGCCTATCAGTATTCATCTGTAAACCTTTTAGCTCCTCATTACAGCCTGTTTGAAAACCTACTTGAATACCATCCGTGAATTTAGTTACTACACTCTCTCTCACCTTCCAGGTCATTTGGGCAGATTGCAAACAATTGAGGTTTGAGAACTGAATCCTCACGAGTTTCTGTTCGCCAGAGAAAGACCATTTATCCTAATGCTCTGCTTTCTGTTAGTCAGCAAATTCTCCATCAAATTCAATACTCTACCCTTAACCCCTCCGATCTAACCTGCTAGATCAGTCCTTTCTGCAGCACCTTATCAAACGCCTTCTGAAGTTCAGATGTACAGCATTTGCCGCATCCCATTATCCAGCTTGTGGGTTACATTCTCAAAGAACTCCAGCAGGTATGCCAGGCACAACCTGTCCACCATGAAACCGTGCTGACATGATGAATCCATCTTTGTTTTTCCAAGTGTTCAGTTATTTCCTACTTTATTGTTGACTGAAGAAACTTCCCCACTACAGAGGTTAAACACACTGGTCTATAGTTTGTGAAATTTTGCCTATCTGCACGTTATTACTTTTCCAATACTTCATACCGTTCCAGAATCCAAAGATTTTTCAATATCCTAACTAACACATCCACTATTTCTGCTGTTATCTACTTTAATATGATAGACTGCAGGCTGAGGGTCTGACCTTCCGATAATCCCATCAATGTATTTAATATCTTCTTCCTCATCATCGTACTTCCATCATGATACATTGCTGTTTTAAATTTTGGGAATAAATTATCTTGCACTGTGAAAACAGGAAGTGTTGGTTTTACCTCTGCCATTTTTGAGTTTCCCATTATTACCTCGCCATTTCATTCTCTCAAAGTCCAACAGTTCTGTTACTTTTTTTTCAACTCGGAGAGGTGTTCTTTATTATTTCTTAAGTTTTCTACTCTGTTTCCTTCGAAGCCATTTTGATTTTGTTTTTAGTAGTCGTTTGCTGACAAGTAAAGTATTTTTCTTTAATTCATTAAAAGATGAGCGTGTCGCTGGTTAGACAGAACTATTGTCTGCCTCTAATTGCCCAGAGGGCAGTTAAGCGTCAACCAAATTTGTATGGGTTGGAAGTTACATGTAGGTCAGACCAGGTAAGGATGGTGTTTTCCGGTCCTAAAGGACATTAATGAATCATATGCGTGTTCCCAACAATGAGCAATGGATTCATTACCACCAATAGACTCTTAATTCCAGGTTCCTATTGGATTTAAATTCCACCATCTGCTGTGGCGGCATTTGAACCCATGTCTCCAGAACATTATGTGGATTAGCAGTCAGTGATAATGCCGCCAGACAAGAACCTTCATGGTATTGTTGACTTCCTTGTTAAGATATGGATTGCTTTTCACCTTTTTACAATTCCTCTTCCACTCAGGTTTACATTTTACTTGAGGGGGTTTGACTATCTCCTAAGCAGTTGCCACTATTCTTCAAATGTCTTGCACTTTAATCTTTTTGACATGCCCACTCAGGCCAATCCCTTTCTCAGTCCAGTAAAATTATCATTGTCCAACACTAAACCTCTCTTATGTGACTGTGTCTTCGGTGTTACAGTCTGAATCTGAAACTCCAACATGTTGTGGTCACTCTTTCTAAGATGATCCTGTACTACAATATGATTTATCACTCCTTCTTTACTACGTAATACCAAAGCCGTTCTCAGGTTGGTTCCACTACATGTTAATCAAAGAAATAATCCATCATGTAATAGACGAATCGTTCTTTGAGGCTCCCCTTGCCAAATTGATTAATCTAGTCAATTTGCATGCTCACATTCCCATAATCACTCTTGTGCTCTTGTCTCAAGCCATCGTTATTTCCTGGTTCATGCTATTCCCTACTTTGACAGTAATTTGTCATGGGGAGGGGAGGGGAGGGGGGTAGTTTGTGGGCTGGAAATACTCCTACCAATAGATTTATTTCAGTGTGTTTTATTTCAAACCAGACTGTTTCATCAGTTTTGTCCCACGTGCTAGTATCATCTCTTAATTCAGCCTTGACATAATCCTTAACGAATACAGAGACTCCACCTGATGTTCCTTCTTTTCTGAATACTGAGTAGTCTGGACATTTAACACCCCAGTCCGGGCCTTCATGTAACCACGTTTCAGTCATGCCCACCATGCCGTACCTATTTATACCTTTTTGCGCTATCAGCTCATTCATTTTATCCCAAATACTGCACACATTTAGTTAGAAAACGTTTAAACTAACGTTCTATCGATTTATCTTTCTCTTTTAATACTAATGTGCACAGACGCTCCATCCTTATTTATTAATCACTGATAATAGTGAGCCTATCATTTACTCCAACTTGCAACTCACATTTTTAAAGTTGTTGTGATAAGTTCCCTCAGCATGGTCATTAAAATGGCTCTGCATGTTTATTTGACAAACCTTTACTTTCTGCTCAGTTTCTGACCTGCTGCTTTGGTTCCAAGCCTCCTGTATCATTAGCTTAAATCTGCGCGATCACACCTCCCTTCCAGGATGGTGGGGCGGCTCCAGTTAAAGTGCACACTTTCCTTTTTGTACCGTTCCCACACACACTGAATGCGATCGGAATCATCCAAAAATCAGAAACCCTCCTTCCAAACTAGCTCTTGGCCAATATTCAACTCGACTAGCTTCCTCTTCCTTGAGTCACTTCCAGATGCCTGGGGAGTAATCTCAAGAATACAACCCAGGAGATCCTGCTTTTAAACTCACTCCTAACTCCCTGAAGTTTCTTAGCAGGGCCTTTCAACCTTGCACTCTGCTTACCGATGTCATTGGTGCTAATGTGAACCACGACCTCTGGCTGTTTACCCTCTCACTTCAATACGCCCTGAGCATGCTCGGAGACATTCTTGATCCTGGCACCGACCTGCCTTTGTATGAAGAAATCATAGAATCATAAAATGCCTACAGTGGAGAAACAGGCCATTTCAAACAGCACGTCCACGCTGACCCTTTGAAGAGTAACCCATTCCGACCCATTCCCCTACTCTGTTACTCTACATTTACCCCTGACTAATACACCTAAGTGGAACATTGCTGACCACTATTGGCAAAACACACACAACCCAAACCCATTCTCTACGTTATGTTGAATCAGCTTTCTCACAAGAGATACTGACAGAACTACTGAGCATTTCCAGAAAGCTCTGGTTTTGTCACCGATGTTGATTGCATATTGATAAAAACGTATGCATCACACAATTGAAAAAAAAGCTGAATTTAAACTCTCAAGACAAAACTAGATATTTGGTTGTTTAATGATCCCAGTGAATGTTCATTACATTCCTGCTATTTGGTCCGTGAACATCATTTGTTCACTTTTCCAATCATGAATAAAGGAGGTTTTTTTTGACATTTTTTTTTAATTTCAGAAAGCTTAGAAACGTTGCATATTTACTCTTCATTATGGGAATGTGATAATATCACATTCTTTCATGTCAATCCAATTACAGAGAATTATTCACAAAGTACATACACATGCACACATATACACACATGCACACACGCGAATGCACATGCATACACACATACACACACACATGCACACACACACAAACATATGCACATGCAAGCACACACACACACAAACATATGCCCATGCAAGCACACACACACACACATGCACACACATACACACAATGTAATTATTTGTCAACGTATCCTAGTAACATTGTAAGTAATTGGAATGACAATTGGAAAGAAGGATTTAGGTTAAGGAAGGAAGGGAGAAAATGGGTCTTTTTGGAACAGAAAAGACTAATATGTGAACTTACTAAGTTGATGAAATTGATGGAAAGCTATGCAGGGCAGATAAAAGTTATTGATATGGAGGTGTAGAGATATATGTTACATTTAAGAGAGGCTGGAAGCTGGCACAAAGTGTTCTGAAAGAAGGTAAATGCAACATTTGACTGAAATAAATAGCTGAGTTGCCACGAACAGAAACCAATTCAAATTCGGCCAGTTTAAAAATTGCCCCAACACACTGAAATCAAATTGAGTTTGAAAGACTTGATGACATCAAAATCAATGAAATGGTCCGAAGTTTAGAGGTGTAAAACTGGACAATTTGAACATTTATGGGGAGAACTGCCAAGGGCATCCAGAAAGATAGAGTGCGAGCCGAAGGACTTTCTGAAAGGAACCTATTTATAAGAGGTTTGCACAGCAGAACATCGAAGCCAAATGAGAGAAAACTCTACAGAGGAAAATCTACAAAGGAGAATCGACAAAGCGGACTGGTTTTGATACGTGATTTTTTTTTGTAAACCTTATTTTTGTTTTGTTTTATTTGAACAGTATTGTAGGGTGTGGGGTAAAAGATACGTGTAACCGAAGGGTGTTCTAAATAGTTGCTTGTTTTATTATTTTCTTCGCACTTAAATAGCCAAATTGTTAATTTTACTTTAAATAGTGACCCTGTAAATGGATCTTTGCCTCTCGAAATTTAACAAATTATGGCATAAGATGAACATTTTCTGCGTGACTGGTTTAAATTAGGAGAGGGGTTAACCCTGTGTCGTAACAGCTTGGGTTCTTTCGTCGACGAAATTAACTGGTTTAGACAGATCCTGTCTGAGATTTGAGCAGATGTGAATAGATTCGAGGGATGAAAAGAAAACAAAGTATATTTAAACATTTGCCCATTCGTGTCTGGGATCTTTAAATAAAACGTCAGTGAGACAACTTTTTAAATTCAGATGACTTGTGTTTGTTTAAATTAAAAGTGAGAGAAATGGCTGTTAAAATGTTAAGAGGGGTTTGAAGATGATTCTCAAATTTGCCACGAGATCTTAGGAAGGAAAGATAAAGGCTAAACTTTTAGAATTAGCAAAGAAGTTAGATTTGATTTAATCAAAGACAAAGGTAAAACTGAAATTGTCCGGGAAATTTCTCACATTCTAAGTTGTGTCAGAAACACATACGAATGCAGTAGAGTGAAAAAAAAATACAATTGAGGAACGCAGTTTAAAGATAAACAAAGGTAGAGAAAAAGAGAGAGAGAAGAAACAGAAAGCAAGACAGAACGGAGAGAGAGAAAGAGAGGTGAAGGTTCTTAGCTGACCAAAAATAGAGAGAATTTGAACTTGAGAAGTTGCGAGTTAGTCAGCAAAGTCACAATAAAAAGATGGAGATTAAAAGAGACGGTAGTGTCATATACAACTATGTCAATTTTTTAACGTTTTAAACAAATGTAACATTTAAATGAGAAAAATGTTTATGTCTTCTTTATTTAATTTGAAAAATTGGCTTGGCATTTGGAGTGGTTCAAAGATTTTTAGGTAATGCTAGTTCGGACTGACGTGGTAGGCAGGGCGAGTGAGGTATTTTCTCCGCTGTCAAATGAGGGGTCACAAGATTCTCATAAGATGAACATTTTCTGCGTGACTGGTTTAAATTAGGAGAGGGGTTAACCCTGTGTCGTAACAGCTTGGGGTCTTTCGTCGACGAAATTAACTGGTTTAGATAGATCCAGTCTGAGATTTTAAACAAGCTCTTTTAAGTGCACACGAATTGGTACCAGAATCATATAGACAGCAGTACAGAAAAATAAAGAAGTAAACAGGTCAGGCTTATATTGAGTTTGAAATAATTAAACACAGGCATTTTGATAGATGAATGCTTGCTTTAAAAATAGATATGAGCAATGAGGCTCTAATGGAGATTACTCTGCTGAAGGAATAGGAAAACTCACTTCCAGAGATGATAAGAATTCACGTAGAGAAACAGAAAGTCAAAAAATTGAGAAGGGCAGTAGAATTAGCAGATGAATACATGTTGCTGCATAAGGCAAGTTTCCAACCAGAATGTTGTCTTGTGAAGGATTTTGCATTTGGTAGATGTGGAATGCTACACTGTGAAAGAAACAGTAGTGAATAAGAGTTTACTACAGGTTAACGAAGATGCCCAAGAGGGTAGAAACGAGGTGACAGGCCTCAGGAGATTTCACTGTAATAGAGTGGGACACAGAAATCTACAGTGCTCGTGGTTTCAGAAGGGCATTGGAAAGGCTGCCTCTACTGCAATAAGGAGGGGTATGTATGGTCACAGTGCTGATCGTTTAGAAAGGGACTATGGGAAAAGATGTGGTAAAAGAAGGTAAGCCAGTGGCATTAGTCAAAGTTTTAAAGGAGACCCCAACAAGAACCGAAAAGCTGCAGGAAAGTGCACAGACTAGGCAGAGGCTGGGTATGGACTTAGTACCTGATCTCTATAAAGGATTCGCCTCTGTTAATAAAATTTATGCAGAAACAACAGGAAGAGAAGGAGAATAAGTTATAATTTTGAGAGATACAGGATCTAACCAGTTTCTAGTAGTAAGAGATGAGCAAATTTGCAGTATTTCTGATCTGTTACCCGGGAGTGTCATAATTTGTGTGATATATGAACAGAAATTTAGCTTTCCTCTCCATAAGATCAGGTTGGAGTGCCTTCTCAAGTCTGGAGAAGTAAGGGTGGGAGTGACTGACAGAGTGGGAGTTCCAGGAATCCAGTCTGTTCTCGAGAATGATTTAGCAAGGTCCAAGCTTGGAGCGATACCCCTTGTTGTGCAGAAGCCCAAGAAGACCAAGAAACGTAGGAGTTAAAACAGAAATATACTGATATTTTCCCAGACTGTAAAGTAACCAGACGTCACGATCATAAGTCACAACATGAGTCACAAACTAACACAAACTGAAGACAAGAAGAAGGAGTTAAGGTTCAGTTAGCTGACATCCTGTTTGACGTAATGGTCCAGGGAAACATGAATAAAAGAGTGTCAGACAAACGTGTTTAGTCCTGAAAGGCTAAGGGATTTGCAACAGGCAGGCAAGATTATAAAACATATGTATGTGGATGCGGACTCTGAAAGTGAGGCAGAGATATTCCTGAGGGTTATTATCAGAAATATAGAATCCTAAGACGGAAATGGATACTACGGTAGGTTAGTGCAGAGGAGATGCGCTGAAGTGCGCCAGATTGTGTTGCTGGTAGCATAGAGACAGGAATTGTTACGGGTACGACGTGAACTACCTGTGGGAGATCACCTAGCGGTACGAAAGACTCAGGCTAAGGGACATAAACATTTTTATTGACCTGGAATGCACAAAGATATGGTTAGCTTCTGGCATACGTGTCATATATGTCAAGTAATAGGTAGGCCACAGGCAGTAATGAAACTAGCACCTCTGTCGCCAACTCCCACATTCAGAAACCCCTTCATGTAGCTTATAAATGAGTGTGCTATCCGGAAAAGTCGAGGAGAGAAATAATTGGAGAAACATGTGCTCGTTTCTGCCCCACAGAGTGA
Organism: Hemiscyllium ocellatum; assembly: GCF_020745735.1. Taxonomy (NCBI): domain Eukaryota; kingdom Metazoa; phylum Chordata; class Chondrichthyes; order Orectolobiformes; family Hemiscylliidae; genus Hemiscyllium; species Hemiscyllium ocellatum. Next base: position 67,458,463 of record NC_083420.1, read on the forward strand.
GGAATCAATTCCAAATGTTGTGGATTTTGAGATGCCGCAAAATATGTTAAAAACCTAGAAGTCCTTGAGCAGTGGGATAGGTTCGTAAACAATCTGCCTCAGGAGCATAGAATGCAGTGGAAAAGTTTGTTATTGCAATATGAGGACAGATGTAAGAATCATATTGGGGGTACTAATGCCATTGTAACTGAAGTAGACATATGGAATACTATTCCAATAAATCAACACCCCTATAAGCTGAACCCTCTCAAAGCCAGACAGGTACAGAAGGAGGTGGAGGTCATGCTCAATGAAGACATCATCGAACCAAGCCAGAGCGAGTGGAGCTCGCCGATCATTTTAGTTCCCTAACCGGGTGGGACTCAATGATTTTGGTTGGGTTATTGGAAGGTCGACACTATCACAAAATCAGACTTATATCCAATGCTGACATTTGAAAACAGTATTGAGAAAGTTGGACAAGTCAGATACATCTCAAAGTTGGACTTAATGCGTGATTTCTGGCACGTATCTTCATCAGAGACGGTAAAATAAATTTTAAATTATAACGCCAAATGGACTGTATCAATTCAAAGTGATGCCCTTTGGAATGAAGAACACACTCAACACATTCCAAAGACCCATGAACAGAGTTTTGCCTGATTAAGAAACTGCAGTCTGTTTGGACGATGCAGTGATCTTTACTAAGTTCTGGAAAGATCACTTGGTACAGTTGGCAGGAAGCTTTGAATGAATACGAGAAACAAAACTCGTGATAAAATTAAACAAAACTGAATTCACGAAAGCAGACGTGATGTTTTTGGGACAAAACATCGGTCATGGAAATTTGACCCATGGAACACAGAGACAAAAGTTACCCAGGAATTTCCGCGACCAACCTGGAAGAAAAAGGTGCTTCGCTACTTCAGAGTCAGCGGATTCTATCGGAAGTTTGTTCCAAACGTCAGCAGTGTAGTGGCACCATTAACCGACTTTCTGAAGAAGAACACAAAGTTTTGATGGACAATAACGCCAAGAGGCATTCACCATTAGAAAGAAATCTTGACCACCAAATCAGTTTCAGATACACCAAACGTTTCGAAAGCTTTCAAAGTTGCCATCGACGCCAGTGACATAGGAGTTGGAGCTATACTGCTACAGGACGATGAAATAGGATTGTACTTTTAAAAGAAATTCAACATCCACCAGAGAAAATATTCCATGATTAATAAAGAACTATTGAGTATGGAACTAGCCTTATAATATTTTAATGAGTACTCACAAACAGCGTGTTGGAGATGCTTGTGTACATGGATCCCAATCTGCTTATATTCTTTGAACACTTTAAAGGCTATTTCATTGGAGCCTAATGTTACAGACTTTTCATTTAAAAATTGTACATCTCGCGTGTCGTAAGAATGTAATCTCAGATTTAACTGATAAAGTTTAGACGAGATTTGTATTTATCCAATGTTAAATATAGGTATGTGTGAAGAAGTTAAGTGAACTTAGATTTGAGTCGTCTGTATGTTATGGCAATGTGTTTTTAGAATAGAAAACAAATGAGACTGTGTTTTAATTATGATGGTTTTTTTGAGAGAGAAGGTGTTATGAACGTGTAAAGGGTATTGTATCATTCAGTGGGTTGAAAGACTTACCATCACAGTGAGATCTGGAAAAATTTACATTGTAGCATGTGCTCCAGCAGCTGGCAGTACCTGTGTTGCTATGAGACCAAAAATAAAATCAAATTTGATCAATCTGTTTAAATTATGTCCCAAGAAAGTAAACTACAATCGAGTTTAAATTTGGCGTTTGGCAATATTATATAAGAAAATGAAATGACCCGGTGCTTTCGGTTATTAAAGCTGAAAGAAAGATGATCAGGTGGGGGAGAACTGCCACGCCAACACCATCTGCAGATTGCGAGGAGAATAGCTCTCCTAAATGTACCGTTATTTATCAATGATCTGTGAATCAGAAACTCTAAGGAGAAGAAATGAAGACAGAGGAAGATGCAAAGAGAAGATTCGACAGCTGGCTGGATCTGAAATTTGAATGTTTTGGTATATCTTAATGTGACGGGAGATGGTGGTTATCGGACCAGTTTTATTGAAGGAAAAGTAAAAGATAGTTCAGGAAAAGGAGTTGCAAATAGCTGTTAGTTAATTATTACCTGTTAGACATTTAATAAAAATGTGTTAATTTTTACTTTAAATAGTGACCTTTAGGATGGTTATTGGCCTTCTGAATTTTGACAGATTACAGCACGGATTAAATCATTTCTGTGCTGCATGTTTAAATTAGTGCGCGGTGGGGTGTGGGTTTTCCCTCGTATTGTAACACATTAACTCGGATTTCTCTGCACAGATGCTGCCAGACCTGCAGAGGTTTTCAAACAAATTACTGTCTTAGTTTGTGGTTTACGAAATCTGCAGTCTCTTGACTTTCTTATATGTATCATCAACCGCCACGGTTGAGGTCCTGGAGGGCAAGAAGACAATTACTATCGTTGCATTATTTGTAATTTGGCTGAAAGGAAAACCCAGGGAACTACAGACCAGTGAATTTCAAGGGTGGATAAGTGTTTATGGGAGATTCTCAGAGGCAGGATTTACATGCTTTGAAAGGCAAGGACTGGTTAGGGATATTCAGCATGGCTTTATGTCTGGAATCTGTGTCTCACAAACTAGATTACAGGTTTTGAAGAGGTGATTGGGACGATAGATGAATGTAAAGCAGCATAAGTTGTCTAGTGGACCTGAATGAGGCCCAACAATGTTCCACATGTTAGTCTGTTTAATAAGGTTAGATCACAGGAGATCAGGGAGAGCTATCCAATTAGATGCAAAACTGGCTTGACTGTAGGAGACAGAGGGTGCTGGGAGAGATTGGCTGTTCCAACTGGTTGCCTGTGTTCAGCATTGTGCCATACGGACCAGGCTGCTGTCGTTCATTATTTTTGTAAATGGTTTGGAAGAGAACTTTGGAACCATAGATAGCAATTTGGAGATGAAACCGCCAAAATTGGAGTAATGTTGGACAGTGAAGACGGCTATCTTAGAGAACAAAGATATTTTGATCTTCTTGACAAGTGGGCTGCGATTGGCTGATGGAGCTTCATGCAGATAAATGTGAGATGTTGCATTTTTTTACACAAACGAGTATAGGATTTATTCAGAAAATTGTAGTGCGCTGGGAGTGTTGCGAAATAGAGAGATCAAGGGTCCAGGTACATAGTTCCGTGAAAGTGGAGTCGCAGATTGACAGGGCAGTGAATAAGACGTAAGGCAAGCTGACTTCCATCGGTCAGAGCATTGATTACAGGAATGGGCACATCATGTTATGGCTCTACAATTGAATGGTAAGGCCACATTTGAAGCAATTCTTGTCACCCTGCTATAGGAAGGATGGTATGAACTTGGAAGGGGACAAAAGTGTTTAATATGATGTGACGGAGACAGAAGGTTTTGAGATATAATGATAGGCTGGGATTTTGTTCCTTTTGTGTCGGAGGCTGAGTGGTAACTTTTACTCCATCATGAGAGGCATGGATAGGATGAATAGACATGATCATACCCTCCGGATGGGTGTGTCCAGAAACAGAGAGGATAGGTTTAAGGTGAGACAGAAGATATTTAAAAGAGATCTAAGGGACCGTTGTTTCTCACAGAGGGGAGTGTGTATATGTAGCGAGCTGTCAGAGGAAGACAAATCGATGTGTACATGAATAGGAAAAGTTTGGAGGCGTCTGTGCCAAAAGAAGATAATTATTAATCATTCAGTTTAGGAAACCAGGGGTGCATGGGCGCGTTGGACCAAAAGATCTGTTTGCATATTGTAAGTTTCTAAGAGCCTATGGCTCTTTCACTCCTCCTTCATCACTAGTCCTTCATTGCACTCAATTCATTTCCAAGTCACAACTCATCTGCAAATACTTTAAATGATCAAATTCTCCAATCTTTCTTAAATAGAGTATTTCTGACATTGATGTGGTTCTGCAGACCACAGCAGCAGCAGAAGCAGAATTAAATTCAAGCAGAATCTGTAACGTTGTTCCTGGGATAATCCCTCAATCTACCATTCAAACCAAGTTGATCTACGGTTCAGTGATGTATTGGTGAGCATGCCAGTGTCCCAATCGTGTGTACCTAAACCTGATAACAAACTGTTAAAGCTACCATAATTGACTGCCTGCATTCCAAACAGCGCAATAACATCTGATAGGATGTAATGCTACCAACAGTACTGTCTCATCCAGCCATAAATGGTGATGGGCGGTTAAATAATTTCATGGAGGAGAGGGCTCCATTATTATTCCCATCCTAATTAATGGAAAAGTCCTCTACATCCGTGCAAAAGATAATGATGTAGTTTTGGCAAGATACTCCGCCAGACGTGTTGAGTGGATGATCCACCTCACCCTCGCCATGATGCCCACAGACTCACAGATGCCAGTCTGCAATCAATTTGATTTGCTGCAAGTGACATGAAGAAACAGGTGAACAAAGTTTATTCGACAAAAGCATTGGGCCTGGACACCATTCCTGTAATAGGAATGGAGACTTGTGCTGCACAACAAGCCGTGTTCCTGGGGAAGCTGTTTCATTCCAGCTCCTACTCTGGCATCATCTTTGCAATGTGCAAAGTTACTCAACTATGCCCGTCCCCTAAGAGGGGAATAATTACAATCTGACCATTTACCACCCACTCAGTCCCATCACGATAGTTAAACTGGTAGAAGTACTTTTAGACCCATCTATCAAACAACACAGAAATAATCAGCGCAGTGTGGTTTCCAATTGGTCCCTAATTAGAGATGGTGCTGTTGTGGACATGTCACTTGATTACTAATCCAGACCAGGCAAATGCTCTGGTAGCTGATGCAAGTTAATAACAATGAATAAAATATCGAGATCTAAAACTGATATGAGTAACGGTGATGCTGAAATCAATATCAATTGCAAACTCCAATTTGCTTCATCAATGTACTTTCACGAAGGAAATTCTGGTCTGGTGAATTCCATGCATTCCTGGTCTGGCCTAAATGATACTGTAGACACACGCGCATGTGATAACCTTTTCAATCGTCTCTAAAACGGTAAAGCGAGACAGGAAATTGTTTCAAACTGCTCCGAGGTTTGGAAGGATAAAACTGACAGAACTTCCAGCACCAGCCTCAGTATCGGATAAGGGAATGGGAAACACAGTCCTGATGACCCTGCAGAGGCTTACTCCTCACATCTGAGAGCTTGTGGCAGTCATACTCCAGATGCCTCCCGCTCCCTTTCGTGTCGAGAAATCCTTACTCATATTCAGTGTCTTGTGTTCCACAGCTGATGTGGGAGGGAAATACCCAGTCACTGAGTGCAGACATTTATTCTCATCTCAATGCAGAGTGGCCAGCCTGTACCTAATACTGTGGCCCCTTGTTTTAGACATCCCAATCAAGAATTATTATCCTTACTTCCAATATGACTCACACTGTCAGAGTTTTATATGTGACACTGAGATCTCCACTCATTTTCCTAAATCCCATTGAATACAGTCCCAATCGCCCCAAACTCTGCTCTCCCAACAAGCCTGTCATTCCAGAGATCAGTCTGGTCATCCTTCACTGCACTCCCTCAATGTCAGGTTTGTCCCTTGTTTGGAAAGGAGACAAATACTGCTCACAATATTGCACAATGTTCGAGATGGGCTCACACCGAGGCCCTGTACAGCTGCAGTAAGACACCCTTACTCTATTCATCAATCCCCTATAAATTAAGGTAAACACACCATTTATCTTCCCGCTTGTTTTCTGCTCTTTCAATATTGCTTTCAGTGACTGGTGCACAAGGAGATACAGTTCCTTTTGAATGTCAGCGTGCCAATGCCATTCCCAGTATTGAATCCTGGGTCCAAAACTCACTATCCTGCATGGACTCGGAGGGCTGCGCAGCAGGAAAAAAAACATAAACCCCTTTAAAGACCAACATGTTTCGTCCAATCCTTTCTCAAATGATAGGTTGCTGTTCTACTATACTTATCACCGTACACACCGTCACATCTACTCCCATTGATCTTCATCTGCCATGTATTTGCCCATTCACTCGTCTTGTCTCAGTCACTTTGGAGCTTTCTTTTAAAGTCCTCCTCACCCACTGACAATCCGACATCATTAAGTGCTGTCATCAGACTGAAAAATAAATGTTTGACATGCATTGAGAATAGCTGGGGCCCAATGACTAATCGCTACAACACACCATGATCCTTCAACTTCAAAACAGATTATTTTATTCCTGTTCACTCTTTCGTGTCAGTTCTCCTATTCTAAAATCATGTTCATATTTTAGTCCCAATGCCATTACATTTGAGTTTGCACACTCGACCATAGTCTTTATCAAGCTCTTTCTGAAAATCGAAATGCATTGCATCCATTTCTTCTCTGTATGTGTCGATCAGTCAGTTTCTCAAATATGATTCCCATTTCATGTTGACCCATTACATAAGAACGTACAAACTAGAAGCAGGAGTAGGCACTGGGGCTCTTCAAGCCTGCGCCACCATTCAGGAAAGGCACACACACAGGCCAAGTCCTAAACTACGAAAACAATCACCCCAACACATACAAAAGATGTTGCATCAAGACACTGTTCAAAAGGTCCACAACACACTGCAGTACAGCAGAACTGTAAAAAGAGGAAGAAGAACACCTATACAATGTATTCGTCAAAAATGAATACCCTTGCAATTTCATCAACAGATGCCTAAGAGAAAGACAACGGAATGAGGAGATGCCACAACCCAAAGGATTAGCCACACATCAAAAACATTTCTGAACTGACAGCCAGACTACTGCAACCACTAGAACTCATAACAACACACAAACCACCAGCCACTCTCAGACAACAACTCACCAGGACGAAGGACCCGATACCCAGCATGAGCAAAACCAATGTAGTGTACAAAATCCCATGCAAGAACGGCACAAAACACGACATAAGACAAACAGGAAGACATCTAACGATCCTCATCCATGAACACCAACTAGCCACGAAACGACATGACCAGCTATCCTAAGTAGCCATACATGCAGACGACAAGCAATATGAGTTCGACTGGTACAACACTACTATTATAGGATCAGCGAAACAGAGAACAGCCAGGGAAATCCTAGAGGCATGACACTCATCCTCACATTCTATCAACAAGCACATCGACCTGGAGCCAATATACTGGCCACTGCAGTGGACAGCTGGAACTTATAACCGGAAGCGGCAGAGGCAAACCACTGCACATGCTGGAGGAAAGATCACAGAAGTGCTTCACAGGAGGCTCCCAAGCACTGAGGATGACACCTAGACAGGGGACGAAACGTCTGCAACACAAATTCCCAGCTCAGCGTTCAGAACCAAAACAGATTCCAATAATCCAACAATATGCATCCTTCTCCCATGTGCCAGTTCCTCAGCCATGCATTCATTTGCTCTATCCTCCAATTCTACCCTCACTAGTTCGTAGCACTGGAAGTAAATCAGATATTATCACCCTTGAGGACCTCTTTTTATCTTTATGCCAAACTCTCTGTAATCTCTCATCAGAATCTCAACCTTTCCCCTTCATATATCGTTGGTTCCAATGTGGACAATGAACTCTTGCTGACCCCTCTCCCCCGTGAGATCATTCTGCACCCTCTCTGAGGCATCCTTGATTCTGGCACCAGGGAAACAACACGCCATTCTGCTTTTTCTCTGCTGGCCACAGAAACGTCTGTCTGTCCCTCGGACTACAGAATCCTCTAACACAATTGATCTCTTGGAAGTCGACGTATCCCTCGTTGCATTCGAGCCTGTCTCAATACCAGAAACTTGGCAGTTCATGCTACGTTCTCCTGAGAATCCATCATCCCCTACATTTTCCAAAACAGCATACCTGCTTGAAATGGGTGCATCCACAAAATACTCCTGCCCTAGGTGTATGCCTCTCTTACCCTTCCTGGAGTTAGCCCATTTTTGTGACTGTATCTGATACGTTCCCCTTCCTATAACTGCCATTCATCACATACTGTTGCTGTTGCAAATTCCTCATTGCTTCTATCTGCATCTCCAACTGATCCATTCGATTTGATAAGATTCACATACAACAGCATTTATGGCAGATATAGTCCACAGTAAGAAGAAAATGTGAGGTCTGCAGATGCTGGAGATCAGATCTGCAAATGTGTTGCTGGGACCTGCTGCACTTTTCCAGCAACACATTTTCATAATCCGCAGTAACCCTTAAACTCTCTTTAAACTCCCACACATGACAAGAAGTACATATCACTGCAAAGGCCATTTTTGCTCCTTCACAATCTACAGACCCAGAAAATAACAACGCCTATTCCTCTACAAAACACTGTACCAGGTTAAATTAATAGTTTTGGCTTATATTTTAAATTTAATCAAGGGTATTATCTCCAAAAACATAATCAAGAAAGATCCCACTGCATTCCCTACTGCAGCCTTTCTATTGGGCAGACTTAAAACAACGATTAACCTATCTGATTCTGTGTTATGAACTTCGCCCAAACAGGTTTCTCCGAGATTAGTCGTGAAATTCACTGTTTGTTAATTTTCCCAGACGCACTCCGATGTCCAGCGATACTTGAATGCAAAAATAGCAAAGGCAGTAACTGTGCAGGTTCTATCTCTCACTCAACTGCACTGTCCTCAGCATGTGCTTTCTTTCTCTGTACTTTTCCTTTCAAAACTGTTGTTGTTTTGACTATTTCCCCCAAAATTCCAAAACAATGCAACAGCACATAAAACGGTAAGTCCTGCTCCTGGAATTCGAGGAAACCACCTCCAGCACCTAAAATACCTCAAAAGAAGGAGCAACTCGTGAAGCCACAAATTTTTCCCGTACTCCATCTTGTCCCTGGTACACACCTCAAATTGTTAACGGATGAGCTCTCCAGGTTGGTGGGCCCTTGAGGGGCGTCATACAATTATAGGGGGAAACTTCAACCGACATATGGATCCCAAGGTGGATAGGATGTTTCGGGTTCTCGCAGATAATTCCCTGCAATCTCGGCAGCTGGTGGTTCTAAACAGGGAGCTGCGCTTGTTGGATGTGTGGAGATGGTTCATCCTTAGGGTGGGAATTCACCTTTTTTCCTAACCAACATAAGTGCCAAATTAGTATCGATATGTTTTTGCCCCATTGGCCGTTTTGACTTCAGTGCTGTCCTATGGAAGTGGGAGCAGAGCCACTTCTGATCATGCGGCAGTGTACATGGAGGTTAAGGATGGTGGCGATGGGACAGGCTCGCAACGGTGGTGCATGGATACCTTCCTCCTGAAGGATAGCTTGTTTATTGAATATTTTTCGTTGGATTTAAGAATTATTGGGCGGCACGGTGGCACAGTGGTTAGCACTGCTGCCTCACAGCGCCAGGGACCTGGGTTCAATTCCCGCCTCAGGCGACTGACTGTGTGGAGTTTGCACGTTCTCCCCGTGTCTGTGTGGGTTTCCTCCCGGTGCTCCGGTTTCCTCCCACAGTCCAAAGATGTGCGGGTCAGGTGAATTGGCCATGCTAAATACCCCGTAGTGTTAGGTAAGGGGTATATGTAGGGGTATGGGTGGATTGCGCTTCGGCGGGTCGGTGTGGACTTGTTGGTCCAAAGGGCCTGTTTCCACACTGTAAGTAATCTAATCTAATCTATTGTGTACATTAATTTGGACGTTAGATAATCCGACAGTGCCCCGGGGAGACTGCCAAGGCCTATGCAAAGTGTTTGGTTAATTCTTACTCGGCAACTCGGAAGCGGTATGCGGGGGGAGCAGCAGCTGACAGAGCATATTTTCAAAGACCGTCTGTAACTAATTTGCAGCAAATTGCAATGATACGGGCTGCTCTGAACGCTGTGCTCATCCAGACAGCAAAGACAGCCATTTCATTTTCAAAACAGAGGGTATTCAAGTTTGGTGATAATCCGGGTAGATATTTGGCATACTTGGTCAGAAAGAAGAGTGCCCCCAGTCTATCACATCCATTTGTGAGTGTACTACCATCACCTGCGATCTCAGAAAGATTAATGCAGCATTCATGAATTTCTTTTTCTGGGCGGTTCCCAGGTGTAACTTCAGAGCATAAAACTCTTTCAAATGCCCCTCTGACAATCCAAGAGATACAAGAGGCAGCGAGGCAGCTCCAGAATGGTAAAGCACCGGGCCCAGATGGATTTTAGAGTGAGATTTAAAAGATGTTCATAGACATGCTGGCTGGGCTAATGTTGTATATGTACAATTATTCATACAGTCAGGACTGCCTCCCATCCTCTTGAGAGTAGGAATTTTTTAAACTTAATCTCCCGAGGATTGCACTTCATCAAGACCTATATCCTTATTGAACGTGAACCTTAACATTTGGTGAAAGTGCTGTCGTTGAAGCTGGAGAAAGTCTTGCCCTTCGTTGTGAAATAGGATCATACAGATTTTATTAGGGATCACAGCTCGTCTAATAATAATGGGAGAGAGCTAATATGGTTCAGGTGTGCCAGTTAGGGTCCATTCCAGGCTTGGTCGTGGATGTAGAGAACACATTTGACCGGGTGGAGTGGCCGTACCTCTATCATGTCCTGGAATGGTTTGGCCTGGCAGGGGCCTTTGCCAGGTGGGTGACAGTATTATCGAGTTATAAAGCAGCGGATCTCACTCATGGCATGAGGTCTGCCGATTTTAGCAATGGCAGAGGCAGCCGTAAAGGGTGTCCTCTTTCACCGTTACTATTTACATTGGTGATTGAGCTGTTGGCAGAGCCCATCCGGAGGGGCCACAACATTACTGCCCTGGAGGTAGGACCAGGATGGCATAAGATCACACTTTATGCAGAAGACGTTCTTCTCTTTCTAACTAACACGATGATATCTGTGCCCCAAGCGATTAATGTATTTGGATTTTTCTTGGGGTATAACATCAATTTTATGAAATCGGAGACCATGCCTGTCGGGGGTCTTATTAGAGTACCCGATTTTCCTTTTGCCTTGAATTTAACTTTTGCTGCAAAAGCTCTTTCAAGCTGATATTCTGCAGAGTTTTTTTTCCTGTTTGTCTTCATGCATGTGTATGCGTGTGTCTGTGTGCATTTGTGTGTGATACTGTGACTGTCTCAGTGTGTCTCTGTGTATGTTTCTGTGTATGCAAACTGTGTCTCAGTATAGATTGAAAGATAAGTATTAATGTACATAGTTGTCCACATTGCTTGCCATGTATCTTTCCATCATAGCTTGAGTAAGTTTGTTTTCGTAAATTACTTTGCCAAATTAAAGATATTTGCCTGACTTGTGCCTAGCAAAGAACCTGACCTAGTCTGAGAACTATCTCATTGGCCATATCACCAACCTAGTTACATTTAAAATGTGTCATGACCAATGAAGGAGCTGGAATAGAAAATGAAACAGAGACCTCACCAAACCCAGTCTGAACAGGGATGATGGGAAATTCAGATAGGGCTGTTGAAATGGGAATCGTCTTCCCCAAAAGTTTGTGGTGCCTGTGTGTTTGCCTTTATTCAAAGCCATGCTCCTTAGATCTTGGATGGTAAACGACAATGAAATAGAGACAGGACAGCGAGGCTGAGACCACAACCTGATCAGCCACAATCTTAGTGCCTGGTGGAGAAGGCTCAAATTGTCTAATGGCCAACACTTCTCCTCAGTCTCATGTTCCAATGTTCCACTGAACCTCACAAACCCGGTGCACAGAATCAGCAGAGACCATTCAGCGAATGAAGACTGTCACACACAGTTTGACATGGCGTTGGAAAATATTCTTGGGAAAAGAACGGGGAGGTGACGGTGTGAAATATCTCACTCCTCTGTCTTTACAGAACTGTCTTCATTTCTTGATCATGTTGCCGATTCAGATTCACTGTAAATACAGTGCCCATTGCTCACCCAGAAATGTCCCTCAAAATCCTATGGTCTCCCTGACTGCAACATCCAATTACAGAATTTTCAGGAAAATAACTTCCCAATAACAGAATGAGAGAACATTAGTCACGCAAATACGTCATTCAGCCCTTAAGGCCTGTCTTTCCCTTGAATATGATCATAGCTGTTCTACAAAAGCCACAACTCTTCTCTTATGCTCAATCCCTCAACATTCTGACACCTCATATATCCATTGTGACCCCTTCCAAATATCTTAGTGATCTACCTCCCTAACTGTCTGGAATACAGAAGTCCCAGTAGTAACTACCCTCTGTGAGAAGGAAACACTCCTCACAAACACACCGTGACCTATTCACGTGAATAAAATATCTGAACACGCGGTAAGAGTGACTGGCCCTGAAATCAAGGCAGGATTTAACTGTGGATGGTATCAAGGAACCCGAACAGAATTGAATGTAATGGGAATGAATTGTAAACTCTTCACTGATTAGAGGCATTCAGAGGACAAGGGAAGAGATATGTGGTTGTTGTGGATCAATCATTTCAGTCACAGGACATCTCTGTCTGCATCCTCAAGGAAGTTTTCTTCAGCTGTTTCAATGTCTTTCCCACATCTTACAGTTAGAAGTGGAGATATTCTCTGAAGATCACACAGCATTAAGAAAACAATGTCACCTGTCCAATGCTGAAGCAGTCTGTGTCCATGTGCAGCAAGACCTGGATCGCATCTAAACTGTGTTGTTAAAGTGAAGGTAACATTCTTCTGACAGTCTTACTAGAAATGCCTCTTTTTATTGTTCTATAGTTAAATAACAGGAGCTCATTCAGCACCTCAAGCTGGTTTCAACGGAATATGTTCAACCCACTGAAACTATTGAATGTAAATAGACATAGCTCAGCAGTCCCTCCTGCCGATTACACTAGGAGGAATGAGTATAGTCAGCACATCGAGGTGTTAAACAGGAACCAGGAGTTGCTAAGTCAGGTCTTTGAGCCTCTTCCATATGACCAGGAAGAGGTTACTCAGCCTGTCAAGTCAATTATGCAGAAATAGGAAGATGTCATTGATGCCCCAACATGACAGACAGTGAAGCAGAGACTACACAAATAAACTGTTCTATGTTGTTCCTCCTGGATCCACTGCCAGTGGTACACTTATTACTTTAGCTCGGTTTACTGAAGGTGAGAATGGAAAATGGCTGGTTTGTGCCAAGTCTCAAGGAAAAAGCTTCTATCTCCGAGAATACAGACTAATATTTCGATGGAGGTTACAACCTGGTGGGAATGGCTAACTCATTCATGAATAAGCTGTTGTGGCTGCTGACAGATTTGTGAACAGTGCAGGTTCTCACACCAACTGCATATTGACACTGTGAGAGTTCATTCAGAGCTTGGAGCTGCCTCTCAAACAACTTGGGGGCTCCACGCAGGTATGTGAACTATTGGGAATCACATATCATGGAAAAAATGTAATTTTTTACATGATCACTGTCTTTTTCTTGACAAAATGAGTGTTAGTCCCTAATCTTCAATTTTAATAATAAAAGCCTTTTGTTTTCTCTCAGCGTCACGTATTAAACACGCATTTTCCTCACACTTTCCTCACGGTACCATCATTCCAGGAATAAGTCTGGTGAAAGCATTTTGCACTATCTCAGTCGCAATGTAATCATTCCTTATAAAGGAGAGAGAATCTGCAATCAGTTGCCGAAATACTGTCTACAACAGCAGGAAGATGAATTTACTCCAACACTTGAATCATTTTATAATGAAGGACAACGTACCATTTACTGTCCTGATTAATTGGTGGCTAGTGTGAATTGTATAAGTGATAACTGCACTTCCTAACCTCTCATTTTCTAATCAATACAAAATGAAAAGAACTGTACTTGTTGCTCACATTCAAATCATTTCTTTGCCTTGTGAGCAGCTGTGCTCCAAGCACTGATACATGGGATACCCTATGAGCAATGACCTTGAGTCCAGAGCAGAATCTTACTCTCTGTATTCTCCCCATTATCCAATTCTCAATCAATGTAGTATATTCACCCCTTACCAAAGGACTCTAACGGTCTTCACTCACCTGTCAATAGCCTCCTGAAAATTCAAATACACTGTTCACATTGGTTCTCATTTGTCGATGTCACTATCAACATCCTTCACAAACTCCAAGTGGTTTATAAAAAACGATTTCCCTTTCTAAAATCTAGGCTGACTCCGCGAATCATATAATTATTCTCCAAAGATCTAGTTATGATGAATTATTTAAAAATTCTAAAATTTTCCCTCACAACTTACATCGAATTATTCATCAGTTGGTATGCTGTTTTCCATCTCGCTCCTGTTTTAAATGTTTGTGGTGACAGTAGCTACTTCCAAATCTGCAGGATCTTTTCCAAAACATAAAAAGCTTTGACATATTTTGCCCTCCCTCATACAGTTAAGGAATTGACAGTACAGGTTTAGACCATTAACCCCTTGTGTCCGTACCTGCTCCCGAAAGAGCTACCCGGCAAGCACAACTCTCCAGCCCTAACTCTGTAGCACTTTAAATTCATAACTCATTTAGTCCAGCAACTTACCAATATTCAATACAATGAGCCTTGGTTTATTTTTCCCCAGTGCTTCCTCTTTAACATTTCTAATTTCTTGCAGTTCCACATTTTCGCCAGTCACCATGTTCCCTAACATTTCGGGAAGTTTTTTCTGTCCCTCCCTCTGTGGAGACAGAACCAACATATTCACCTCACCGGACAGAGATGGCCTCTGTCACCTTGTGAGTACATGAGAGGATCGCATTCTGCCAAAATGGATGCTACACCCGCTCATGCCTGGCAAGTTCCAGAATCAAAACAGTTGATGGGCATTTTCAGTACTATCCTCTCCCTGGTGTGAGACTATAGTTTATGCTGATGGAGGTTTCACATCTCTGTGAACTCATTGTTGAAATTAACTGGCTTTGCACTTTGCACCTGTGAGCTGAAATATTACTGGTTCTGTTCTCCATGGAAGTAGTTGACAATGTAACTGAAAAAAATCTGTACGTCAGTCAAAATAGCAGCAACACTACCATTACCAGTGTAGATGCTTGTGATCCGATGGTCTAGTGCTATTATCTCCAGACTATTAACCCGGGGGCCCAGCTCATGACTCAGAACTGGACTTGAATCCCGCTTCATCAGATGGTGGAATTTGAATTCAATTGAGTATTTGGGTTAAATTGTCAATTAAAAACAAACACCTGGTCCACTTGTGTCCTTCATTGAAGGATATCTGTTATCTTCACATGATCAGGCCTACATGTGATACCTGACCCAAAGCAATGTGACTGACTCTCAATTGCCCTTTGAAATGGCCAAGCCAGACATTCAGTCATATCAGTACAACGTCTCAAAGAAATGAAAGCAAACAGATCTAAGCACTGGCAGCCTACAGCATGTAGACTGCTATGGTTCAAGCAGGCAGCTCACCAACACCTTCTCATGGGCAACCCGGAAAATGAAATATATAGTGGTCCAGCCAGTGACACCTATGTCTCATTATTGAATAAAAGAAGATGACCACACTCAGGGAAGAGAGACAGAGGTGACATAACTCCTTTTAAGCAGGGACTTGGATATATATCTACATAGGCATGATACTCAGGAATATGGGAAAAGATTAAAAAAAAACCACGGGATTGATATCACGTTTTATTTCCATCCCAGCTGATTATCAACAATTCCTTTGTTTGATTATTTTTCTCTATTTCTCTATTTCTCCATATATTCACCTCACTTGACCAACACAAATTTCACGATTTCCCAGCTGCTTTCAGATCTGATGCATGGTGAGTGGACTCAGAATGTGAACTCTGTTTTTCTCTCAACAGAAGCTGCCAAATCTGTTCCGTTTCCCCAGCATTTTGTGTCTTTTTGTTTCAGATATTCAGTAGATTTCTTTGCTTGATGTAATGTTTATTTTTGGTATTTCATGGGATGTCATCATCACT
This sequence comes from Hemiscyllium ocellatum, assembly GCF_020745735.1. Taxonomy (NCBI): domain Eukaryota; kingdom Metazoa; phylum Chordata; class Chondrichthyes; order Orectolobiformes; family Hemiscylliidae; genus Hemiscyllium; species Hemiscyllium ocellatum. The sequence goes on from NC_083420.1 coordinate 67,474,354, forward strand.
GCCAAGGGCAGCATTTGTTGACCATCACTACTTGCCCTTAATTGTGACAATTCTACAAGGCCGTACAGAGACAAGCACACAGTTGTGGGTCTGAAGTCACTCTCAGTCCAGACCCGGTAATGATGTCAGATTTCTTTACCAAAGGATGTCAGTGAAACACGTAAATTTTTAGACAAAATGCTCCTTGTTTTATGGTTACAGTTGGTGCATTTGTTTTTATTTCGATTCTTATCATTTGAGTTTAAGTATTGCAATCAGCTGTGGTAGGATTTGAAGCAGTATCTTTCGCATTCTGACCTGTGCCTCTGAATTATCCATCCAGCGACATTACTACTCTGATATAGTGTCCCTATCATGAACTTACTTTAGAGACATTACAAGTTTGTAATCGATCTATTCGTAACTGGAGCAGCGGCTAGAAGAGAACTGCATCTGTAAAGTCTGACCTTTACCAAGTCGTAGATAATGGTTTATTCAGCAACAGCACTGACACAGTGGTGGAGACTCAGGGTATTATGAATCTGGTAGTGGGCAGGTTTGGTGATGGAGACAATCCCCCAAGACATGCATCAGTTCAACACAAAATGCGTCCTCACAGTTTTGTTTCAGATGTTTGTGAGAAAGATGTCTGAAATTTGTGGATAATGAGTGGAATTTATAATGCAACTAAATACAGTATTTTCTGTTTTTACCAGATATAGATTACAAAAAAAAACACAATGAAGTTGAACATGGTTTATGTAATTAATAAATAGATAGATGTGGAAAAACTTACCAGGAACACCAACAATAGCGAGGATGGGATAATAACCTGTCTGAATAATCAACAGTAGTCCATATATTTGCACTGCTAATGTTGACCAAGACCAGGAAAACCAGAAAAGACCATCGGATAAACTCCTGTACATTGTTGTAACACTCCAGTCTAATGTTCTCAGATTCTGGTCGATTATTGGAACATTCCAGTCTAACGTTCTTAGATTCTGATCCATTGTTGTGACATTCCAGTCTAATATTCTCAGGTTATTATCCATTACTGGAACCTTCCAGTCTGTTGTTCTCAGATTCTGGTCTCTCCTCTCCCAGTCTCTGTAGCTCCTGACTCCATTACTGTCAGAGGTGGCGTATCTGCTGCTACCAAGGGATAAGGCACCAAAAGAAGTCCCTTACTAATAGGATGGGGAAAGCCTCTATTCACACAGTTGAATCCATGGAGGCTGACATCAATCACAGTTACTGAACAAACAGTTCCAATTAACCCTTTCCCTACTGCACTTGCAGCTCACATTAACAACTTGACTGGATTGGATGTCGAAATCTCTAGCTATTGGCCACATCTCCAGACACTAATTGCTCTTACAAAGTTAGTGGCGAGGTGAGGGCAGGGTGGGAGTGATGGATATTTTCTTTTTGCAGGTTAGATTATTTTGCTGTGCTGTTCATGCACAATGTTGTAATGGCTTGCAGCCCCAAAAATCACACAATCAAGTTGCTGTTGTTGTGCTGTTCTCTCCTCCACTAGAACAACTGCCAACCAAAAGACTGTCCCTGGGCAGAGTTGCTGTTGACGTACAAAGAAAGTTTGGATAGGTCTGGAGATGACTCTGACTGCTGTCTGAGGGCAATACTGTCATGTCAACGCATAATGCCCTTCAGGTTTTTTTTAATCGACAAGCATCTTATTGCTGTTTTATTCGCTTTAAAACTGTGATATCTACATTTTTTGACTTCAGTCCAAAGGAAAAAAAAAACGGAGTGTACAAAGACCTGGTTCATTAAAACCCCTGGATTAATGACCAGGGACAGAATGAAAATAACATTAGTTCGGAGACAGAAAGGAATGGGAGCAGTGTTTGTAGAGATTTGAGGGGAAGACAACAATGTTCCCTCAGTCACCATCACGCTTTCTGGCAGACAGAATGAAATGCAAAGCAAAGCAACCAAAATGAGACAAAATGCTGATTGCTGATGTGCCTCTATAGGTCCGGGATTAGCACTACACTTTCACAGTACTAGGGCCTGGTTCGATTCCAGCCTCAGGCGAATCTCTGTGTGGAGTTTTCATATTCTCCCCATGTCTGCATGTATTTCATCTCACAGTTCAAAGATGTGCAGATTAGGTGAATTAGCCAAGCTAACCTTCTCATTGTGTTCACCGATGTTCAGGTTAGGCACAATAGTGAGGGCTCAATATCGGGATGGGCCAGGGGGGAGTAGACGAATGGGTCTGTGTAGTTTACTCTTCCAAGGATCTGTTTCCACACTCCATGCATTCGATGAATCTGAACAGGGCTATTTCAAATGGAAAGAAGAGTATACTACATAAGTATTTTAATCACTGGATATACAGTTTGACAGGGTTGTGCACATATAGAACATAGAACATTACAGCGCAGTACAGACCATTCTGCACTCGTTGTTGCGCCGATCTATGAAACCAATCTGAAGCCCAATTAATCTACACTACTCAATTTTTCATCCATGTGCCTATCCAATGATCAATTAAATGGTTTTAAAGTTGGTGAGTCTACTACTGTTGCAGGCAGTCCTTTCCATACCCCTGCTGCTCGCTGAGTAAAAAAAAGACCTTCGAAATCTGTCCTCTGGCTGACAGTGAGAACGAAAGTGTTAGGTTACAGGACGGTTCAATGGATTGTTCAAATGGCCACATCAATGACCCAAAAACGTAACCCCGCAATATGTGAGATGCTGCACTTTGAAAGAAGTAACAAAATAAGAGAGTACTCAAACCATGAAGATAGACTAGATTTGCTTTTGCTTTACTTTGGAGCAGAGAAAGTAATGGGGTGAACCTGACAGAGGTGCATAACAGCATGAAAGGTATCGACAGAGGGACCAGACAGCAGCTGTTGCTCTTAGTCAAACTGTTAAATACAAGGGGATACACGTTTAAAGAGAAACATAAAAGATTGAGTGATGATTTGTGAAATCTATTTTGAACCAGAGGGTGGTATGCTTCTGGAATGCATTGGCTGTGAGGGTGGTAGAGGAAGGAAACCGTACAAACTTGGCAAAGCACTTGTATCAGCACTTGACGGTGCCCAATTTGATAGGCATCTTCTTTATTATACGATTCCATGATATATTGTGAAGCACCATCCTCTGCCAGCTGTTCATCAAAGTACAGCAGCTTGTTTAACACTACCTCCAGCACCAGTAATACTTACTCTCAGTTAAACTGGCACGAGATGCACAGCTGGCACTCCCTCCCAACAGCCACTTTGGGTGGACCAACACCAACTGGAATGGACCTTCTCAACGGCAATTAATGTTGGATTAGCTCGATTAAAATCTCTAATGAATTTTTGAAAAATCCAATGTACTAATAATAATTGAACAATGTAACCATGTTTATTGATCTGATGAGCTTGTGGCGGACATTGAAGTAGTGTGATGTATTTACAGACACCATTTCCTGAATACATTGAATAAAAGGACAAATGACAGCCCAGGTCACGAATAACCACAAGTTAATACAACATTTAATCAGCAGCTGAATGAGCACAAAATGCCAGAGCAGAGTCAGCCATGCGCCTTGAAGTAACTTTCATTAATGCAGTTTGGTGTTTTCTGGCTGGTGCAGACATGTTGCGCTGAATGGCCTGTTTGTGTGTCATAAAACTCTATCACTTTAATTCTTGAAAACAAAAAAAAAGTCTCACCATTTCAATAGCTTGTGAGCATCAATTGGTGAAGAATATAATCGCCAAGGTCACATTGCATCCTGAGTTGAATAGAAACCATTGTCCCTTCACCGTCACTTGTTCAGAATCCTGTCACTCTCTCTGAAACAAAAATGTTAGTGTTCCTGCAACACGAGGACCACTGGGGTTCATTAACACATTATGAGTGGAAATTAAACATAGGCAACAGATCGGTGGCTTTGCTAACGAAACGCACCTCACAACAACAACTGAAAGGAAGCTGCAATATTAAGACATCTATTCGACATTATCTAATTTCTAAAGCAGTTTCAAAGGAATTTTTCCCTTGTTTAAAAAAACGCATTTGGAAAGTTGTGCCCATCAACCTGAAAGGAGAAGTCTTCATGTTGATGAGAATGGTCTCCTAATTTTTCGGTAGCTGAAGACAACAAAAACGTAGAAGTTAGCATCAGGTGTAAGTGTTCCTTCTTTGGCTTACAACGTTAGTGTGTCATTCTTAGCCAAGAGTCTGCCTGCCTCTGCCTTAGGAATGTTAAATATCCTAGCCTTCATCGCTCTCTGGGAAGAGAGTGTCACAAATACACAACACTTTGAGAGGGCTGAAACAACACACATCTTATGAAATGAGATATTCTTCAGTTTTACTTTCCATCCACTTATTGTAATCTCTCATACAAACTCAAGTATTATTTCAGAATTCTCCTTAAAAAGACTACTCGGAATATTCTGAGAGTAAACAAGATCCTGAAAACCAGGAGATCCAGGGCCAGTCTGGTCAATATTTCCTCCTGAAGTACAGTTATTCACAGGAGTCAATTGAGTGAATCTTCTCTGGACTGCTTTGCGTGACATTATGGCCATAGCTCTTTCACTGTAGACTCACCAGTACCCTGTAAAACTGTAGAACATTCTTGCTACTTCTGAATGAATTCTGTTTCAAAAAAGTTTCAACATTTTTCTGGCCTCTGTAAAACCTTGATGTACACGACTTTTTTTGTGTGTGATCCAGGTGCTGATTCCTCTGTGCCTCAATTCAATCTCTTCATTTAAATAATCCGTGCGTTTCCATTAAACTTCCAACATATTTGAACATAGACACTTTTTCCATTCTATCTACATACAGCAATATTTGATCATTTGACCAACTTATATCTCTTTATTAACTCGTGTATTCTTCATATACAAATAAAAACAAAAAAACATTAAAAATATGACATTGTACATTCCATTGGAATTTGGCGACAGCCTATGTCTTTGACCAAATATTCTGTCTGTATTATGGAAAAATATAAACATTTGAATTGTCTGTGTCCTCTCAAGCAGGTTCACATGTTTATATTCTTTCATAATGCAAACAGAATATTTCGTCAAAGACATAGGTTGACGCCACAATTCAGTGGAATCGACAATATCATATATATTGTCCATGTCCAAGCTATAAATTAGCGACAATGCTAAAGTGTTTTGCAGTCCCATCACTCAGTTCCCATCACTGAAATATGGACAGATAGTGTAGAATCTGTGTGGGTGGAATTGAAAAACAACAAAGATTAAAAAGGCAGAAAACAGTGAGTGAGGATAAAATGATCATGTTAGTACGGTAGCCAGTAACATGTGATATTCCACAAGGCTCAGTGCTGGGACCACAGCGTTTTACTTTGTAAATTAATGATTTAGATGAATGTTCTAAGGACATTCTGGTTAACCTTTCAGATGATATAAAGATAGGTGGAGAGACAGGTAGCATTGCAGAAATGGAGAGGCTGCAGAAGGGTTTAGACACATTAGAAATGTGGGCAAAGGAGTGGCAGATGGAGTACAATGGGGGTAAGCGTGAGGTCATGCACTTTGGTAAGAAGAATATAGGAATGAACTATTTTCTAAATTCGGGAAAATTCCTCAGTCTGAAGTGCAAAGAGACTTGGGAGTTCTCGACCAAGGTTTTCTCAAGGTTAACTTGCAGGCAAACCAATTGTTAGGAAACTTTTACATCGCGACACAGTGTGTTTTAAAATCTTACATTCACCAAAAGAACTGTGAGTCGACTCATAAACAACAACATCTGTTTATTGAACTCAAATAATATTAGTCCAATAAATTGTACCCTAACGTGACGAAACACACTACCAACTTCCACATGCTTTAACCTATTATATACCACTCCATCAGAATATTGCTGTGCTCCACGTGCTGACTTCTCTTCCTTACGATGGATTTGGAGTCATCTTCTGCTTTGGTGGTTATTTTCGATTAACTGCGCTAAGTGTGGCTTTGCAGTGATTCTCATTCTTCAGAGACTTCACCTCATTTTGAGAAGATATGCAATGATCTGTCAACAGAATGACCATGTTGGATAACTCTGATCAATCTGACCCAACCAAGGGTTGGTGCATTTATGGCCCAAGGGCGGCATTCCGTTGTCCCATTCAAGTTCAACTCCAGGTTTGTATTCTGTGATCTGTAGCTGTCAAGTTTGTTTACAAACCGTCTGAGCGTAGCTGCAGCCTGTCTGGATTCTGTAGCTAATGGAGTAGCACAGAGAGTTTACTCAAGGCCGGGATCCATTCCCCAACATGCTTAAGCATTGTTCATTTTTGTAACTACATGGAAATTTGTTGTTGTCCATCATAAGTTCATTATTTCAGGTGGCACGATTGGTCACAAAGGCAAATACATTGATGACATTTATTTTGAGATCTCTTTAATATGAAAGCATGGATGTATTTCTGAGACTCTATAAGGCTCTAATCAGACTACATTTGGATTATTATGTGATGTTTTGGGCCCCATATCTCAGGAAGGATATACTGCCCCTGGAGCGTGTTCAGAGGCAGTTCACAGAAATGACCTCAGGAATGAAAAGCGTAACATATTAGATCTCTGGGATTAAACTCGCTGAAGTTGAGAAGGATGAGTGGATCTAATTGAATCATACCAAATACTAAATGCCTGGACAGAGTAGATGTCAGAAAGATGCTTCCATTGTTAGGAGGAAAAGGACCCAAAGGCATAGTCTCATAGTTAAGGGAAAACCTTTTATATCGGAGACAAGGAGAAACGTCTTCAGACAGAGAGTGATGAGTCTATGGTAAGGATGGAAGTTTCATTCCTTAAAGCACATTAGTGAACCAGATGAACTTTCCCTTTCAATTGATTACGATCACCATCAGTATATTAATTCCACATTTGAATTCAAGCTCCACCATCTACCATGGCAGAGTTCAAATCCAGGTCATCAGAAAATTAGCTGGGTCTCTTGCTTAACGGTTCAGCGATACCACCACCAAGCCACTGCCTTGCCCAGTCCTCCAGAGTGTGACTAACTTGTGTAATATGATTTGCCCGAGACTTTTCCCTTAAGCTATTATTGATTTCCGTGTCAAATCATGGATGATTTTTCTCCATTATGCAATTCATTTTCCTCTCACAAATATACTTTAATTGAGAGGTTATTTAGTATCTCCTTGTGTCTTTACTTTTTTTTTTATCTGTCCTGCCCTTGATAGTTTTGTTTTTTTTTCCTGGCCATTCCACCCATGCCATCTCCTTCCTTAGCCCAATACAATTATCATTGCTCAACACTAAAACCATCATATGTGACTCTTGCCTTTTACGTTCAATCTGAGTTTGAAACTACAGCATGTTGCGGTCACTGCTTCCAAGAGGACCCTTAACTGCAAGATCATTTATTAATCCTTCCTTGTCACATAATATCAAATCTGAAGTAACCCGTTCTCTGGTTGAATCCATGACATGTTGCTCTCAAAACAAACCTTCATACGGTTTACGAATTGTTCTCCGAGGCTACCTTTGCCAAGTTGATTAATTGAGTCAATATGCATGTTCATCCCACTGTTGTGCGCTTGTCACCAGCCGTCATTATTTCTGACCTCAGAAATACATCGGGGGAACAGTAGCAGAACTTCCTCTTCCAAAGAGATTTCTTCTCTTGCTTTTTATTTATTCCTCGACTGATTTACATGCTGTTCCCTCCTGCCAATATCATTTCCTTATACAGCCTTGATATCATACTTAACCAGTACATCAATTTTACCTCTTTCTCCTCCTTGTCTAACCTTCCGGAAAAGTGAGTGCCCTTGGGCTTATCACTGCCCTGTCTTGATCTCCCCATAACCATGCTTCAGCAATCCGCATCAGGTCATATACATTTGTCTCTGTAACTATTGTCAGCTCATCAGTATTTTTCCAAATACGTTGTGCTTTTCGGTACAAAGTATTTAAATAGGTTTTATTGGTTTGTCTTTCCCTTCTCATACTTTAGCTCATGCTTTCCAAGGTTCTGATAAGACCATATTTGGAGTATGTTTGCAATAGCATCACTTAAGATATATCCAGATACGTACATGTACGGGTAGGTAGCAAAGGGATACAGACCCTCAGAAATTATGCGACAGATTTAGCCAGAGGATCTGGAACAGTGCAGGCTTGGAAGTCTAAAGGGCCTGCTCCTGTGCTGGAATTTTCTTTGTTTCTCGTTCGTTATTTTTCATTCTAAAAATTGCAAGTTTTTAACTTATTGCATAATAATTAAATTTAATAACATAAACCATTTATTTATTTGACAGTGCATGTTAAATTATTGTCATTTCTAAATTAGAGTCAGAGAGTCATAGAGATGTACAGCATGAAAGCTGGCACTTTGGTCCAACTCGACCATGCCGACCAGATATCCCAACCCAATCTGGTCTCACCTGCCAGCACCCGGGCCATATCCCTCCAAACCCTTCCGATTTAAATACACATCCAGATACCTTTTAAATGTTGCAATTGTACCAGCCTCCACCATTTGCTCTGGCAGCCCATTCCATACACGAACCACCCTCTGCGTGAAAAAGTTGTCCCTTCGGTCTCTTTTATATTTTTCCCTTTCACCCTAAACCTCTGCCCTCTAGTTCTGGACTCCCCCACACCAGGGAGAACACCTTGTCTATTTACCCTATCCATGCCCCTCATGATTTTATAAACCTCGATAAGGTCACCCCTCTGCCTCTTACACGCCAGGGAAAGCTGCCCTAGCGTATTCAGGCTCTCCTTGCAGCTCAAATGCTCCAACTCTGACAACATCCTTGCAAATCTTTTCTGAACCGTTTCAAGTTTCACAACTTCCTTTCGATAGGAAGGAGACCAGAATTGCACACAATATTCCAAAAGTGGTCTCACCAACTTCCTGAACAGCCACAACATGACCTTCCAACTCCTGTACTGAATACTCTAATCAATAAAGGAAAGCATACGAAACGTCTTCTTCACTATCTTATCTATCGACGACTCTACTTTCAAGGAACAATGAACCTGTACTCAAAGGTCTCTTTGGTCAGCAACACTCCCTAGGACATCACCATTCGGAGTATAAGTCCTGCTAAGATTTGCTTTCCCAAAATGCAGCACATCACATTTATGTAAATTAAACTCCATCTGTCACTCCTAAGCCCATGGGCCCATCTGATCTTGTTGCAACCCGAGGAAAACTTCTTTGCTGTTCTCTACACCTCCAATTTTGGTGTTATCTATAAGCTTACTAATTATACCTCTTATCCTCACATTCAAATCATTTATATAAATGACGAAATGTAGTGGACCCAGCACTGATCCTTGTGGCACTCCACTAGTCACAGGCCTCCAATCTTAAAAGCAACACTCCACCACCATCCTCTGCCTTCTACGTTCAAGCCAGTTCTGGATCCAAATGGCTAGTTGTCCATGTATTCCATGACATCTAACCATGCTAACCAGTCTCCCATGGGGAACCTTGTCTAACAACTTACTGAAGTTCAAATAATTCACATCCACCACTCTGCCCTTAACAATAATTATTGTTACTTCTACAAAAAAATCAAAGAAGGTTATGAGGCATGATTTTCCACTCACAAAGCCACGCTGACTATCCCTACTCTGTCTTTGCCTTTCGAAATACATGTACATCCTATCCCTCAGGATTTTCTCCAAAAACTTGCCCACAACCGCTGTCAGGCTCACTGGTCTATAGTTCCCTCGCTTGTCCTTACCAACCGTCTTAAACATTGGCACCACATTCACCAATCTCCAGTCCTCTATGACTAGTGATGATACAAATATCTCAGTAACAGGCCCAGCAATCCGTTCCCTGGCTTCCCACAGAATTCTCTGTACAGCTGATCAGGTTCCGGGGATTTATCCACTTTTATACGTTTCAAGACATCAAGCACATCCTCCTCTGTAATAAGAACATTTCGAAGATGCCAGCATTCATTTCCCTACGTTCTACATCTTCCATGTCCTTTCCAACAATAAACATTGATGCAAAATACCCATTTAGTATCGGCCCCAATGCCTCCAAACTGATCTTTGAGGGGTGCTATTCTTTCCCTAATTACCCTTTTGTCCTTAATGTCTTTGTAAAATCCTTTTGGATTTTCCTTAATTCTATTTGCCAATGTTATCTCATGTCCCCTTTTTGCCCCCCCCCACCCCCCGATTCCCTCTTAAGTATACTCATATTGCCTTTTGCGCTCTTCTAAGGGTTCATTCGATCTACCTTGTCTGTACCTGTCATATGCTCCCTTCTTTTTCTTAACCAGACCTTCAATTTAGTTTACCTACTAGCTTTTCCTTTCACTGTAACAGGGATATACTGTCTCTGGACTCCGTTACTTAATTTCTGAATGCTTCCCACTTTCCAGCTGCCCGTTTATCTGCGAACATCTGCTTCCAGTCAGCTTTTGAAAGTTCTTGCCTAATATAATCAAAATTAGTCTTACTCCAATTTAGAACTTCAACTTTTAGATCTGGTCTATCATTTTACATCACTATTTTAAAACTAATAGAAATAGTTGGCAGATAGCTGAAGCTCACACACTTCAGTGAGAATTAAATCGATTGATTATATTTAAATGTGCCAGAAAGATAATTCTATCTGATTGCATATTCAGAGTGAGCAAACGATTGAACAATCTGTCAGAGGTCAACCACTTTGCAAATGATATTGCGACAATGTATGCATTTGAATACTGGCATTTAGTGTGTAATTGTAATCACCAGAATAATCAGACAATATTTTCTTTTTGATATAAAACAAAATGCACATTCTTTACTTTCGTATCATAAAACGTTATGAGGTGTTTACATTTCAATTCCATTAATGTAGAACCAACTTAATTGTTTTCAGAGATGATGGAATTATTGTTCAGTTGAATAATTGTAGTTCATATCTCATCATTGCCCAATTCATGGCTAACTCCTGATCATTGTTCAGGTCAGCAAACCCATCACGTTGCAATCATGGCTAACATTACAAATGGATTCCAAAAGGCCTGAAATCAGGCACCGTGATACTGGATCTCACAGGTGCTTGTGACACTGAGTGAGATACTGGCCTGTTCCGGAATCTGTTCAGAAAGTTTCCAACCTGGGTCAGGACAATCATTCAATCATTCAACATTCCTTCAAAGTAAATCATTTGGATTCCACATTGGGCATGAGGAAACTAGCCAACAGGCTATCAGTCATCATTCCTGATGAAGGGCTTTTCCCTGAACCGCCGACTTTCCTGCACCTTGTATGCTGCCTGACCTGCTGTGATCTTCCAGCACCGTCCTAATCTAGACTCTGGTTTCCAGCATCTGCAGTTCTTTCTTTTTCCCTATCAATGTTCTCAGTGTAGTAAAAAAATACTGTCTAAGTTAGATATCAATGTTTGTTCAGGAACCAGGTCTGACAAATTCATCTTCAGTCAGGGCATGACCCAGGGAGCAGTTGTATGGACATGGAGTGTCAGAATCACAGGATATTGCTTATGGTGCTGACATCTGACATGTTCCCCACACTTCCGACATCTGCTCCCTGGTCCAGACGCTGTGTGAACATGTTCACAATTGACAGTTTTCTGCAGCATCTTTTGTATCACTGTGAATCCTCTGAAATTATATCCATAAAACGTACCTTCACATTCACCAGTATCAAAATAAAATTTTAACTGCCTGTGGATGGTCAGATATTAATACATGGGTCACCAAACGGAATGCATCTGAAGAAACCAGTAGCTAACGACAAACCAAAAATCAGTTTAATAACTGAACTTGGTGGATTTTGCGTGGTCTAGTAACAACACATATTGTGCTGGCTCTCAGCTGACTTTAACCATGCACACCATAACTGGAAGTCTTGGCCTAACACCCCTTCAGATTCCCGACCTCAATCACCTCACTCCCTCACACATTCACCAACTGGTGAGAATCCACCAGCTGAGAGAAACTTGGAACGTAGAACAGTATAGCACAATGCAGGCAGTTCAGCTCTCAATGTTTTGCCAGCCTTTTATCCTACTCTAAGATCAGACTAACCTACATAATCTTCAATGCACTAGCTTCTATGTGCCTATTCAAGAGCCTTCTTAATTATCTCTAATGTATCTGACTCTACTTCTATCACTGGCCGTGCATTCCACCCCCACCACTCTCTGTGTAAAGAACCTACCTCTGACATCTCCCCTAAACCTTCCTCCAATCACCTTAAAATTACGCCCCTTGTAGATAGCCATATCTGCCATGGGAAAAGACTCCCACATCCAATCTTTATCTCTCAACGTCTTGTACACGTCTATCAAGTCAGCTGTCATTCTTCTTCGCTCCAGGGAGAAAAGCCCGAGCTCCCTCAAACTTTCTTCTAAGACATGTCCTCCAGTCCAGGCAGCATCCTGGTAAATCTCCTCTGCACCCTCTCTAAGGCTTCCACATCCTTCCTGTAATGAGGCAAACAGAACTGAACACAATGTTCCAAGTGTGTTTGAACCACAGCTTTATAGAGCTAAGCATTAATCCCGTCGCTCTTAAACTCAATCCCCCGCTAATGAAAGCCAACACACCATACACATTCTTAACAACTCTATCAACTTGGGTGACAATTTTATGGGATCTATGGACATGGACCCTAAGATCCCTCTGTTCCTCCCCATTGCAAAGAATTCTGTCTTTATCTCTGTATTCTCTATTCAAATTCAACTTTCCAAAACAAATCACTTCACACTTTTTAAGGTTGAACCTTATCTGCCACTTATTAGCCCAGCGCTGCATCCTGTCAATATCCTGTTGCAACCTACAACAGCCCTCCACACTATGCACAACTCCATCAACCTGCATATCTTCGGCAAACTTACTAACCCGCCATTCCACTTCTTCATCAAAGTAAATTATAAAAATCTCAAATAGCACAGGTCCCAGAACCGATCCCTGTGGAACACCACTGGTCACTGAGCTCCAGGCTGAATACTTTCCATCTGCTACCATCCTCTGTATTCTATGGGCCAGCCACGCCCCTATCCAGAGAACCAAATTTCCCTGCATCCATGCCTCCTTACCTTCTAAATGAGCCTACAATGGGGAACCTTAGCAAATGCCTTGCTAAAATTCGTGTTCAACGTTTGTGAGGAGATTTGTAGCTCGGGTGCTCGTTGTTGTGGTTCTGTTCGCCGAGCCTTCACTGGAGGCTCCCAAGCACCGAGGATGTCACCTAGACAGGGGACGAAAAGTCTGCAACACAAATTCCCAGCTCGGCGAACAGAACCACAATATTCGTATTCACCACATCTACCAGTCTACCTTCATCAACATGTATTTTTCACATCTTCAATTAATTCAATAAGGTTTGTAAGGCATGACCTGCTCCTCAAAAAGCCATGCTGATTATCTCTAATCAAATTATCATTTTCTAAGTAATTGTAAATCCTGTCTCTCAGAAGTGTCTCCAATACTTTGCCCACCACTGATGTAAGACTGACTGTTCGGTCATTCCCAGGGTTATCCCTATTCCCTTCCCTGAACAAGGGAATAACATTTGCCACACTCCAATCACCTGGCAACACTCTAGTGGACAGTGAAGGCACACCGATCTCTTCCATCACCTCCTGGAGTAAACTCGTGTATACCCCATCTGACCTAGGGGATTTATCTATCCTTATGTTTGTACATCAATCAGTATGTACTTCCCCTCAACTTGTCTACACCCTGTCCAACAAACTGATTGACTGCTTTCCATTTCAGTGTTATATACAGTGCTGCCTTCCTGAGCAAGTCGGTTCCCAACGTCCTGCGAATCACGGAATCAAAGGAAAAAGGAATGTACCAATCCCTTCCTGATAAAGAGCTCATGCTTGAACGGTCGACTCTCTTGCTCATCGGATGTTTCCTGACCTGCTGTGCTTTACCAGCACCTCACCTTTCGACTATGATCTCCATCAACTGCAGTCCTCAGTTTCTCCTTTACTGAGGGCTGTCCCCTCTGCACACTGAGTGGGCAACTAGCCATCAGAAACTCATTGTATATGGAGCTGACTGGTCAGTTCTGGAAAGTTGCACTTGATGAATACATCTTTTAAGAAAAGAAATTCCAATTCAAAAAATAGCCATTCAGTCCCAGAGTTTCAATGTTGGTTCATGGTTTGGACAGCCTGATAACAAATCGTGAATGATTGAAGAACCCTGAGGTACAGAGTATTCCAGGTGTTATATACCAGCTCACGTTAATACTGGCAGTTTTATCAGACAGACTGATGTAATAATGACACGAGTTGTCATGTGGAGGTGGAACGTTTTTGCCATCACAGAAACGTGTTTGAGAGGAGTGAGGGCTAACAACTCAATATTCTGTTGTACTGGAACTATACACAGCACAGTAGAGGTTATTTAAGAGGAGCCGGTGTTGCATTATCAATTAAGGAACAGTTACTGCAGTGAGGAAGGACAATACCTTGGACGTGTCTTCAAATGAGGCTTTATGGGTCGAGGTTAGGATCCAAACGATGACAGACACACTGCTGGGGATATATTATAGAGCCCTAGAAAGAAGAAAATGCAGGAGAAAATATATAACCAATTCACAGAGGTGTGTAAAAACCAATTCACTGAGGTGTGATGGAAAGCAAGTCCGAAGATGTTACAGAGATAGGAAAGTAAGGCTGGGGATGTTACAGAGATAGGAAAGCAAGGCTGGAGACATTACAGAGATAGGAAAGCAAGGCAGGGATGTTACAGGATAGGAAAGCAAGGCTGGAGATGTTACAGAGAGAGGAAAACAAGGCTAGAGATGTTACAGAGAGAGGAAAACAAGGCTAGAGATGCAACAGAGGTAGGAAATAAAGGCTGGACATGTTACAGAGAGAGGATAGAAAGGATGGAAATGTTACCAAGAGAGAGGAAAGCAAGGCAGGAAACGTTACAGAGACAGGAAAGCAAGACTGGAAGTATTACAAAAATAGTGTGGCTTGCGCGTGCTAGAATAGGTTAGTGAGATATTTTTGAACTCATTCACGGGATATGGGGAAAGGTAAAGCAGCTAGAGTTCAGAGAGATAGGGAGGCGTGTAGGGGCTGGCGGAATTTACAGTGATAGATGGGGCTGTAGTATAATATAAAGTTCGTAGCGATACGGAGGGTTACTGAAATACAGATGGATGTAGCGGCTGGAGGAGACGCATGGAAAGGTACAGAGATACACGTAGATACTGAAAAATAGAATTGTGCAATGTCTTAATAGAAAACATTTTGTAGAAATCTGTGGAATAGATGAGGCACTTGGAGGAACTGAAGGAGGGAGACCTTGAACTGTCCAATCACAGGATATTATAGAGTCAGTGTCATACAGCACAGAAGAGGCCCTTCGATTGATAGTGACAAAAAAGTAAAAGCCCTGCAGAAACTGGACACTGGAAATCCCTCCTTCCTAACGCCTGGGGGCTAGGGTAAAATGTGGGAGGGACGTCCTACAGACTCCTCAAGCAACAATATGACATAACGAAGCCTCACGTGTCAGACCAAACACAGAGATGGAAACCTGCTGACTCCCTTCCCTCAGCTGATGGATCAGTGTCCCTCTACAATGAACACTTGAAGGACTGACAGAGTGAATGAGCTGGAGAACGAATACTGGGTGGGCTATTTCAAAATCACCAGCAGCAGCATTGCTGATCGAGATGGTCGTGTCCAAAAGAACATAGCTGCGAGACTGGGTCTGCACCGGTTGGGGAGGGAACGACTGACAGGGAGAAACATACTTGACCTCATCTTCACCGCGGCTGCAGACACATTGATCGATGACCATATTGGGAACTCAGCACTGGCCTGTGTGAGTTGATTTGGGTCATTACCAATAGCAGCAGAATCGTACTCCAGCACAATTTTCACTGTCACTGCTTGGCATATGGTCCACATTACCCTGACCATCAGGCCAGGGGATAAACCCTTGTACAATAGAGAATACTGGAGGGCTGGCCAAGAGCAGCACCAGGTACACCTCAAAAATGAGGTGACGTTACCAAACAGGACCACTTATTCACCAAATAGCATAAACAGCTACTGACAGATCTAACCAACAAATCTGACCTAATCTCCACAATCCTGTCACATGCAGTCAGGTTGAATGGTAGTGTCAATCAAACAACTCACTGGAGGAGGAGGATCCCCACATACCACCTTCCTCAATGATGGAAGAGCCCAACACAACAATAGAAAAGCTAAGGCTGAAACGACCACAACAATATTCAGACAGAAGTATCGATAGGAGGATCTATTTTTGTCTTCTCCAGATGGCAGTCTTCAGCTAATTCGATTCACTGTGTGTGGTAATTCCAAAAGGCTGGAGGGATGGGGAATGCAAAGGCTGTGGGCTCTGATAACATTCCATTCAAGCTGTTCCTGCTGGGATACAGCACTGGCATCAACCTGTCAACATGGGAAACTATCCGGCTGTGTCCTGTACACATGCAGACAAACCATCAGACAATCAATGACTGCCCCATTGCTCTCATCGCTAGCTTTAATAAAGGGATGGAAAATGTCACCCACAATGGGATCAAGCAGCACTTCCTCAGCACCAACCTGTTCACTGAAGGTCAGTTTGGGCTCTCATCCCTTGGGCTCATTGAAGCCTTGGTTTAACGATGTACAACAAGAGACCACAGAGCTGAATTCTAGAGATGAGGCGACAGTGACTGCACTCATCATCATCATAACTGCATTTGACCAAGTGTCGTATCCAGGATTAACGGCAAAACTGGAGCGAATAGGAATCGTCTGCACTGGCTGAAGTTACACCTGGTGCAAAGGAAGGTGGCTGGGGTTGGTGGAGAGCAGCCATCTCAGCTGCAGGACAGCTCCGCCGCAGTTCCCCAGGGGCGAGATTTCTGGGTAAGCCTGTAGATCAGAATTGGAAAAGTAAAGCACCATATCTCTACAGGATGATAGGGCTGCTCTCTCGTTAGACAGAGATGACTGGTGGTAGTTTTACTGGACAATCATCATGTCTCAAGCAAGGGAGAGGTTGAATAGGACAGCCCTTTTCAGTCACCTCAGTCAGTGAAGAATTGAACGCACACTCTTGCTATTAATCTGTATTACAAATCAGCCGTGCAATCTATTGAGGTAAGCAAGTCCTCACTCAGCTCCTTGTGGTAGATATTATAATATTATTCCATTCAGATATGTTGTTTGACACCTCTGGAGCAGGTGGAACTAGAAGCCAGTTTCCTAGCTCAGAGAGAGGGACAGCATCAGTGAGCTATAAGAGTGCTCTCTGCCCTAGGCCCAATTATTTTCAGCTGCTTCATAAATGACTGTAAAATCACAAATGGGGATGTTTGCCAATGATTGGACAGTGTTCAACACCATTCGTGATTTACTCAGATACTGAAGCAGTCTTTGTCCAAATGTACCAGGACCTGGAAATATGCAGGTGTGTGCTTAACAGTGACAATACCATTTCCTTTACACATGTGCCAGACAACGATTACTTCTAACAATGGAAAATTGAAATACATCCTCTAACATTCAATGCCACCACCAAAGCTGAAACACACCAAGCAATATCGCAGGAAATATCGTCAACCTGAACTGGACTGACCATATGATTTCATTACCTATTCCTGTGAAGGGCTTATGCTAAAACATTGACTCTCCTGTACCTCAGATGCTGCCTGACCTGATTTGCTTTTCCAGCGCCACTTTTTGACACATATAAATTCATTGCCTACAAGAGTATGTCAAGGGCTAGAAATTCTGCAGGAATTACTCACCTCAACATTTCCGAAAGCCTGTCCCCTATTGCTAAGACACATATTGAATGTATGCGTGATTAAATACTTTCACTTGCCTGTGTGAGTGCAGCTTCACCCCACTTCCACTGACGCTCAGTAGCAGCAATACCTGCCATCTACACGACGCTCTGCAGAAATTTACCAAGGCTCCTTACAACGTACCTCTGAACCCCCGACCATCAAAAAAGACAAGGGAAGCAGATATGCAGGACCCCCACCATGTTCGCATTCTGTTCTAAGCCATCTACCATCCTGATTGGGAAGTATATTGCCATTCCTTCAGTGTCACTGTTTCAAGTTCCCTATCTATCAATAAATGCCGTCCCAATCACATTTCATGAATAAATTAACATAAAAATATTGTCCAGACCTGTTCAATGCTGGACACTGTGTTTTTGGGTTTTGTGAGCTCAGGCTGGTTGGTCCAGGTAGTACCTTGCTTGTTGTGAACAGCTGAAGGGATATGTTGTTTGAAACAATCGGTCAGTCTCTCAGAGGCATGGCCTATATACCGAGCATCAAAAACACTGGCATTCTCATCCCACAATACTGAGCTCTGAGATAGTCTGAAGCAACTGAAAACGTACTCATATCTGACTGGAACATATTTAAACACACAGTGACATTGTTGTCACGAAAATGATTATGAGTGAATATTAGCAGGGAGAAAGTGAGGACTGCAGAAGTTGGAGATCAGAGTCAAAAGGGTTATTCTGAAAAAAAAACCTGAGACGTTCAGGCAGCATCTGAGGAGCAGGAGAATCGACTATTAGTTAACAATATTAATACAAAGGAAAATAATTGTTTATTTTCAAAGTCGTTGTACTTAATAATAATTTGGTCTTGGGTGTGGCAATGAGACTCATCATTTCAATGCTCCTTCCTGTGAATTTTGTACTGAATAAATGGGTGGATTTTGTGCTTATTGGACAATCTAAAAGTTGGTATTATGAAAGGATATCGGATCTTCAGTAAAGAGACTTTACTTAATGGCTGTTAACGGTTAGAACAATGCTGCAAACATTAACACAGAGATTTCCAGCTCAAGTCACACACAAGATTGTTGGGCTGGGATCACGCTGGCCATCAATGGAGCTGCACAATTCTGTTTGGATACTGGCATTTTGGAGCTAACTTACACTGGATATGGTTTATGAGGGATTCAATGTAAGATGCCATGTGCTGCAGGAGTCCATCACCTTTTTAACATCTTCATTCAGTATCAGGACCAAGGTTAGAATTACAGAGTTTAGATGGCACACAAAAAGTGATATACTTGCAAGACATGGTTGTTTACAGGTCGTTGTTGTAAATATTGAACTGCGTCTCGACCAGCGCCATGTGCTAGTCCATTGACCAGTCTGCCCCATACACATCTCCCCGTTGTTCAGGTATGTCTCCAGCCAGTCTATTGTGAGGGATTGTGTGAATAACTGCCCAGCTCCAGTTTGGGAGCTCTCTGGACAGATTTTGGAGATGGCCAGTGTTTTGGAGGTCGAGGTGTGGCCCAATAACGCTGTGTCAGAATTCAGGCTTTTCCTCAAAGTTATTTCCAACAGCTTTCATGGCTGCAAGATGGTGTGTGCACTGATCCGAACATGAATCGGCTGTTTACGACAGTCACTGAACTGTGTAATAGTTAGCTGTGCGTTCTGGCATTTCAATTATTCTTCACTTCAATAGTTTTCAACTGAAAAACAATAATGTTTGGTTTATTTTAAAATATGTAAGAAATAAAGTGATAATACAGAAAACGTGAAATGTGAAAGTGAGCTGGTATATATTTCCCATGGACTAATCAACCAACAGTCAGGTATTGTCTGTAAAGCAGGATTCTGTGAACTGGACTATGTCCCAGACAACATCACCATCCTCTCTGGTAGGTCCTGTCCCACTGAAAGGACAGGCAGAGGGGGACAGCTCCTTGGTATATAGTCAATGTAGGGCGGCATGGTGCCTCAGTGGTTAGCTCTGCTGCCTTATAACACCAGGGTCAAAGGTTTGATTCCAGCCTCGGGAAACTGCCTGTGTGGAGTTTGCAAACTCTCTGTGTGTCTGCGTGGGTTTCCTCCCACAGTCCGAAGATGTGCAGCTCTGGTGAATTGGCCATGGTAAACTGCCCATAGTGTTCAGTGCATTAGTCAGAGAGGCGTGTGTTGCTCTTCGGAGGGTTGGTATGGACTGGTTGGGCCGAATGGCCAGTTCCCATACTGTATGGAATCTAATCTAATGATAGTGCTCAGCATTGATGCTGGATCCTGTGGCTGCTAGACTGCTCTGTGGCAGGTTATGGTGGAATCAATAAAAGGGAAACATATAATTGACCACATCGTCACTGATCTGCCTACTGCAGATACACCTCTCCATTTTATATATCGGTAAGACTGGTCACTGCACAATGGGGAGCAATGGCTATCTTCACATTTTGCAGACCCTGCTCGCCATGATACGTAGCCCCTTGAGTACTGAATGGGACAGACTTTAAACAGATTGAATAATTAATTATGATGCAGCCATGAGGTGCAGAGGGTAATCGGCAGCAGCAGAATCATACTCTGTACAGCTCATACAGTCTGTAACCTCACAACCAAACATACCCCCCACTGTACAGTAACCATCACGGCCCATCATATGCCCCACTCTAAGGGAGCCATCAAGAGTGGCATGGTGGCGCAGTATTTAACACTGCTACCTCACAGGCCAAGGTCCTGGGTTTGATTCCAGTCTTGGGCGACCGTCTGTATGGAGTTTGCACATTCACCCCGTGTCTGCATGGGTTTCCTCCCATTGGTCCAGGTGAATTGGCCATACTAAATTTTTAAGTGTTTTAGTCAGAGGGAATTGGGTGTGGGTGGGTTACTCTTCGCAGGATTGATGTGGACTAGTTAGGCCAAAGGGCCTGTTTCCACACTGTAAGGAACCTAATCTACTCTGCAAGGTTCATGTCAGGTATATGATGGAATAATCACTTGTCTGAATGAGTGCAGCTCCAACAGGCTCCAACAGCCCGAGGCGGCATGGTGGCACAGTGGTTAGCACTGCTGCCTCACAGCGCCAGGGACCTGGGTTCGATTCCCGCCTCAGGCGACTGACTGTGTGGAGTTTGCATGTTCTCCCCGTGTCTGCGTGGGTTTCCTCTGGGTGCTCCGGTTTCCTCCCACAGTCCAAAGATGTACGGGTCAGGTGAATTGGCCATGCTAAATTGCCCGTAGTGTTAGATAAGGGGTATATGTAGGGGTATGGGTGGGTTGCGCTTCGGCGGGTCGGTGTGGACTTGTTGGGCCGAAGGGCCTGTTTCCACATTGTAAGTAATCTAATCTAATCTACTCTTGTATGGACTTACTCACAACAGGCAACACCGTTGTATGCGGAAGATCATGTCTCACAAACGTGATTGATTATTTTGAGGAAGTGACGAAATTGATTTATGAGGGCACGGAGCTGGATGTTGGCCGTTTGGACCTTAGCAAGACCTTTGATATGATTCCTTATGGCAGGCTCACACTGAAGATGAAGTGAAATGGGATCAGCGGTCAGTTAGTAAGATGGATAGAGAAGATCTTGCCCATAGAAGACAGTATTGTTAGAACAGTGTTTTTGCGACTGGAGATCTGTCAGTAGATTCGCGGAGTTGCAGATTGTGAGGATGATTGCCAGAGAATACAGCAGGATATAGGTCAGCTGCAGATTTGCACAGAGAAAACACGGATGTAACTTTATTTGGACAATTGTGACGTGATGCATTTTGGAAGGTCTAATGCAGGAGAGAAGTATAAAGTGGATGGAAAAACTACTGACTGCATCAACATCCGAAGGGATCTTGGTGTACAGCTCCACACTTCCCTGGAAGTGGTAACACGGGTGGATAGGGTGATCAGGATGACTGATGGCAAACTTGCAGACAGGCATCGGAGCATACAGTATGAAAATTAGCAGGCCATATTGCAGCTGAAGAGAAACTTAGTTTGAGGTACATTTAGAATATTGTGTACGGTACTGGTTGCCACATGATGTTGAAGTATTGGAGAAAGTGTGGAAAAAGTTTACCAGCATGTTGTCTGGTTTGGAGGGTATTAGCCAGAAGGAGAAATTGAACACATATGGTTTGTGTGACCTGGGCATCATTGGCTATGCGGCGACCTGATAGATATTTACAAAATTATCAGAGGCATAGATAGGAGAACAGTTAGAGGCTTTTTCCCCCCAGAGTAGAAATATCAATTACTCAGGACCGTAGGTTTGAGGTTAAAGGAAGAACGTTCAGGGGATGTGATAGGTAATGTTTTTTTCTTGCTGTTCCAGACAGAATGTGAAAGTGCCTGGAATGCACTGATAGAGGGGAAGAAACCAATATAGCAAGGTTTAAGAGGGATTTGGGCACAAGGGAATATAATGATATTGAGGATGTTGGAACAAAAACTTTTGTTTTAACTTTAGACTGGCATCATGTGTCAGTGCGGGCTTGCTGAGCTGAACGGCCTGTTCCTGTACTGTACTGTGCTTTAAGACAAGATTTGAGCGCCGGAGTGGCGAGATGCTTACTGAATGATTACTGATGATCAACAGCCACATTGTGGATCCCTCCCCTCATCAACTTGCAGCTTCTTTCCTTCCCCACTGTCGGGAAACTCAATATTGAGAATTTGACATGAATGTCAGAGCTGGTACCTGGTGACGCCATCTTGACCCTCGCTCCTGTGACCTTCTATCTTGGACACCAACGTCTCGGGGAACACTGCACTGTCAGAAGCAGCATGTACTCAACACCCACCAATGCTGCTGCAATGGCACTGTGCTCAGGGGCACACACCAGCTCATGGACTGTCCCTCTGGGCTTCTTGCTACGTGTTTGTACACACTCACATTGACCTAAGTTGAATGTTCACAGAAAGATTTGCCTTGCCTTTTTGCAGCGTTTCCCCTCAGTTAGAGCTACCAGGCTCACCCGTCGGCTGTGTTGTCTTGGTGTTTAGCAGGGACACAAACCCAGGAAGCTTGATATCATTGTCCACAGTTAGTCACGGTGAGATTAGGGGAGTCTCAGATCGCAGTCCGGGATCTTGGACACGGTCAGTCACCCTGTCGTGGTTCTTAGGATCAGGATCCTTCCCCTGTGAGGGGGTGAGGAGCTGATTGTTAGGCTGCCCCATATCCCTTTTCGCTCTTTGTGCCCTAGTGTGGGATGGTTCCTGACAGAATGTGAGGATTACCAAGAAGGATTAGGGAAATGGAAGTGGTTGGTACAACTGTTAGTGCTGGGACAGCTGGGGGGAAGGTGTCGAGGTGTTCTGAGTGAGTGAGTCGGCAGCACAGACACCAGGCAGTGGGGCAGAGAAGAGATTACAGAGAGACTGAGAGAAGGTGCTGCATTCACTGAATGTGGGAGAACATGAGCCTTGGTGGGAGGTGGGTGCAGTAACAGAGAGAGTGAGGGTGAGGTCACAAAGTGCAGATGGTGGCACTTACCCTGGTAGAGGGGAGAAGGTCACTGACCTCCTTCCTACCCTGCTGGGCATTCCCCCAGAAGGCTGGCACCTCATTGACCCAGGAGTCAGCCTCGGACCTAGCTGGAAGGGTCTGGTGTCATAGCTTCCCCTGCCAACCCTGGAGGAAGATAGTGTTCTTTTCATGCCCCATATCATACACCAGGACCAGGGGCTTGACCACAAATTGGCACCCCGGTTTTATCCCCTCTGCCATGTCCAGGCCAGTTTCGGATTCACAATCCAAGAGTAAAATGACATTTTAAAGATGTCTCCGGGAAACAGGGTTGCCGGCACATTCTGGGATATCCAGGCAGAGGGCAGTTGTTATGACGAAGGGGAAAATCATCGGGTTATGTCAGATGAGAGGAAGACCACGTGGGCAGGGAAGGTAGGTAATGAGTCAGATTGGGGATGGTGTCATGAGAAAATGCAATTCACCTTGTGGAGAGAGACCCTCCATGAAATTCGTCTAAAATGGGACGTGACCAAATCATGAGATGGTTTAGGCCTCTGTCTGTCTGAATCAAAATAGGGATGAAATATTGGGAGCAACAAACTTGGAGTGGAGAATTATACAGGAGATTCAATTCCTCAAAAAGGGGTAACACAATGTTCCAGACTGTTGAAAGGATCCGGGTCAAATCGCCTGCGTTATAATTACCCACATTATCCAATCCTCCCTGGACGCAGGGATGGTGCCGGAGGACAGGAGAATGGCTAACACCGCAACTTTGTTTAATGTAGAGCAAGGGACTGACTGAATAGGTCATGGCTGGAATTCTGAGATAGTAGATAAGCGGTGACTGAGGAAGTCCCAGGGACTCCAGGACAGTCGGTCTGGATTTGTGTAAGGAAGATCGTGTGTAATTAATCTGACTGTGTCGGTTTGAGGCAGTAACCTGTAACTGCATGTGACTTACTTGATTTGACGAGAGATCCCATGGCAGGCTGCTTAAAAACAGAAACTACGGGGTCCAGGTGAATGGAGCAAACAACACAGACAAATGTGAGGCAAGGCATTTGGGAACATCAATAATAGAGAGGAATACACAATAAATGAGAATATGGTCAGTGTAGGCAGATAAATGAAGGTAGCTGCAAACACCAATAATCTCGTTAATGTAGCAAATGGCATTATTTCCTCTGTCAGCCACAATACAGAATTTCAGAGCAGGAAGCTTATACAGAAACTGTATAAGTAACGAGTTCAGTCACAGCTTGGGGAATGTGTGCTGTTCTGGTCACCCTATCACATGGGAGGATGGAATTGGACTGGAGAGGGTACAGAGGAGATTCTTCACCCTGTGACAGTGGAAGTGCAGTTTTGGGGAAAGATTGGAGCGGAGGATACTGAGAGGAGATTTGATTGGGGTGCACATATTGTCAGGAGCCTGGGTATGAAGAGAAAGAACACCTTGTTCCTGTTGGAGAGCTCAGTTACCAGTTGCGAATATTTAATGTAATAAATTGAAATATTAGAGAAGTGATGAGGAAAGTTGTTATTTCACGCAGTTTATGGTCAGGCTCTGGGGTCACACATGGAAGTGGTGCATAGGCAGAGATACTCAAACCATTTTAAAAAGGTGCCGGGATCTGCACCTGAAGTCCTTCACTGTCTGGGGAGACAGAACTAGGGCTGTGAAAAAAAATTACGCCTTGACCAATGCAGACAGTGGAAGAGTGATCTCCTCTATACTATGCTATTTTCTGCAGTTTTCAAAGGTTACCAACATCTGATAGAATCAATATGCAGGGATGAGGGGAGTGAGAAGGGAGGAGCAGTGTGTGAATTGATTGGCATCACAATAATATTGATCCCATCCTTTATACACAACGTAACTTCACTGTGTTTGCCTGTTTATCCTTCCTGTATAAATGGGAAAGATGTTTGATTATCCAGGTCTGTCGTGGTCACACTACAGCTCCATCTCCATAATGACAGCTACATCCAACCTGGTTCACATTATTTAAAGCTACCATTTCACTGGCCTTGTTGAAAATTTCCCAGCTTCATTCTTGCCCCATTGAAGGCGGCTCGCAGTCAACTCATGTTTCTCACTCTCATTTATTGCATTTCATTCTCTACCATCATCTTGAACTTTACAATGAAATGATCACTCCACCCTAAAACGTTCCCCTACTGACACTGGATCCACTTGCCCCATCTCTTTCCCAAGAACCAGGTCCAACACCACATGCTCTCTTCGGCTGGATACATACTCCTGAAGTCAGCTCTCCTCCATGTAATCCAGGATCACTTGGCCCTAAATCTGAATTTAGGGAACTAGGTGGATGGTCATTGATCGCAAATGACCCTGTATGTTTATTCTCTCCATCATTTCTTTGGTTGCTGGCAGACAGACTGTACCTCACAGTTTACTTGTATACTTGTCATTCTGGAGCTCCAGCCAAATTCATTCTGTCCTTGGACTCCTTAACTAACGCTAATCTAAACCAATACTTCTACCTTCATCCTTTCCCTTCTATCATTTCGGAATCCTTTCTACCCAACAATACTAAACACCCAGTCCTGACATCCTTGCGCCAGCTCTCGGTGATCAGTATATCAGATTTCCCCACACCAATCTGCATCTGGAACTCGCCACACTCCGAGTATTAATGTCCATGCAGAGTACCTCAGATTAAGGCTTTCTTTCTTACTCCATCTTCCACTGTTAAACTTGTTGTTGTATATTAGTTGCAACTGCATCTCCCCTTATTTTGAGAATCCTGGTCGTCTCCTTTACTATTATTTGTTGTATCCTAAGCACACACCAAATTATTTTCAACCCCTCTCAAACCCCCCGCAAGGAATTCAGTCCCAGCTCTGTCACGTCAGCCCATCCAGCTTGGACAGTTGCTGCCTTCCCCAGAACCAGCCCCAATGTCCCAGGAATCTGAAGCCCTTCCTACTGCACCATCATTCCAGTCACACTGCCATCTACCTAAAACTCAGAATCCTGGTCTCACTTGGACACGGCACTGGCAGTAACCAAGGGCTTGCTACATTTGAGGTCCTGCTTGCTAACCATCCACCGAGTTCCCTAAATTCAGATTTCCAGACCACTTCACCTTTCCTACCAATGTCATCCCTACCAACATGGACATGACCTTTGACTGCTCACTGTCCCCCAGACAAATGTCTTGCAGTCACAGTGACATTCTTAACCCCACTATCCTGGAATTACAGACACGCTGACACCTTTTTCACTTTCCTGACTCCCCTGTGACTATTGCCCCTCTTTCCTTCTCCCTCCCCTCCTGTACAATAAGGCTGCTTGTGGTGCCACAGACATGGTTCTGACTGCCCTCCCTTGAGCAGCCTACACCTTCATCAGCTTCCAAACTGGGAATTTGATTTGGGAGGGAGACACCAGGACATTCTTGTATTCCCTGACTGTTTCTCTCCAATTGCTTCATTCCCCAGACCCTTCCTTCTTCCAGGCCGTCATGTCTGCAGGGTGATCTGCTGTGTGTGTACTATCCACCTAACTGTCAGCATCATAGATGTCCCGTGGAGTCTCTAATCCCTGTCTGAGCTCCATGACCCCGTGTTCATCTAGGACACGAGCAGGGGCTATGGCTTCCCAATGTAACAGAATACATTTTCCATCTGACAAATATGTGCTGCCATGTCTGCAGTAACTTAATTAATTACTTAGAATGAAGTTAACTTCCAGGAAATAACAATATGGTTAATTCCCTTATTCAACTGTGGCTTACTGAGGGTAATTTATTATATTGGATCACAATTTCACTTCTCCCTCTTAGTTCTCTGTTCAACCCTTATTTCAGAAGTTGAAAAAAATGCTAACTTATAATAAATAAGTGACAGTCGCCAATAACGGTGTATTTATCAGCCAAAGAACTTACATCCTCTTCTGTGAAGGCTCTTGCACTTCTTTCAACCTCAGTGCAGCAGGTGGCAGCAACAGAAAGTTATGTCTGTGACTCCCAGGTACGTGTAATCCTCCAGCTCCCACTGCACTCTGATCCCTCACAGGGTCACCGTCTCTGTGACTCCCAGGTACGTGTAATCCTCCAGCTCCCACTGCACTCTGCACCCACACAGGGTCACCGTCTCTGTGTCTCCCAGGGACGGGTAATCCTCCAGCTCCCACACCACTCTGCTCCCTCACAAGGTCACTGTCTCTGTGACTTCCAGGGACGGGTAATCCTCCAGCTCGCACTGCACTCTGCTCCCTCACAGGGTCACTGTCTCTGTGACTCCCAGGGACGGGTAATCCTCCAGCTCCCACTGCACTCTGCTCCCTCACAGGTTCACCGTCTCTGTGACTCCCAGGTACGTGTAACCCTCCAGCTCCCACACCACTCTGCTCCCTCACAGGGTCACCGTCTCTGTGACTCCCAGGTACGTGTAATCCTCCAGCTCCCACTCCACTCTGCTCTCTCACAGGGTCACCGTCTCTGTGACTCCCAGGCACAACTCGGCCTCGATCCTCCGTTCTGATTTATATCCTCTCATTCTGGTGCTTCTACCTCCTAAGTGTGAGTGAACCTCAAGCTCCTGCTCCAAGTTGCTCCCACACATGGTCACTGCCTGTGACTTGGTGATGATTTCCAGCCTCCTGCTCTGCTGTTTCTCCAACTCCAAGTTTCAGTCGGCCTCGATCCGCGTTGATTTGTATTCTCCCGCTGTGCTGCTCTCTCTCAGGTTCTCTCCCTTCGTTTATCCCAGGTAATGGTAGCCCTCAAGCCTCAGCTGAGGTTTATAACATCCCATTCCACACTGCTCTCTTACAGAATCGCTGTTGTACCTGGAAGACAGTGGAAAAGAGGAGGATTAGACAGAGCAGAGGGAGTTATAGTGATTGAGGCAAGATATATGGGATGGAACAGGTTATCTGGGGAGCTAGGCAGACCTGCAGCAACTCAAGAGCATTACTGGAATATACAGCGAGAGTTGCAGACACTGAAGAAAGCAAAGGAAATAGAGAGATTGTGGCTTGTTCATGACGGAGCTATGTAGAATCTAAAGGGTTTTTTCTGAGCTGCTTACAGAGATGTGTAGACTTCACCAAATGCAAATTGACAGCCAGCAAGTGTTGTCTGGTACTGGAGACGGTTGGATGTTACAGAGTTAGAAGATTTGCAGTAACTGGGGGGACTATAAACCTTTGGAGCACTGATGGTGTTCAAGGACCCCCAGGACATGAGGAGGTGCAGAGAATGGGAGCATTCCAAATATTGGGATTGTCGGGGCTGGAAGTCCTGAGAGAATAAAGAGGATGAAAAGAGCCAATTTAACACATACAACATTGTAATCATAGAGATTTAAGGAAGGGAACCTGTGCTGTCATTGATTACAGTTATATGGAGAGTTACAGAAACTGAAGGGGTTACAAATTTAAAAGGGGAGATATTTTAGGTGATCAGAAGTTTAAACAAGAATAAATAAATTTTAGAGATCTCGAACACAGATGGGAATGGAGGAGGTGAGATATTGTGAGGAACTATCAGAGTTATAAGTTGGGGAGGATGTCAAATATAAAAGAGAGAACTGCATTATTTGTATGCAGTTACAGACATGAGGAGTGTTGTAGCGCCTGCTGGAGGGGACACCAACGGTTGGTGCAGGGGCTCAGGAATGGAAGGTTGTCGGGACTGGCGATTACAGAGATAGAGGTGAAATTGGAGCTGCAGGAGTTTATGGAGAAAGGGAGGATTGGAGGGACTGGGGATTACACGGATTGGGGTGGTAGTTGGAGCAGCAGGGAGTGAATGGAGGATTGTTGGTGATGTGAATTACATTAACACAGACAATAGTGGAGCTGCAGGAGTGAGTGAGATAGGGAGGGTTGAAGGGGCTGGATCAGTTCACACAGCCAGGGAGAAGTGTAGGAATTGGACGAGCCAGAGATACTGAGGGTTGTAGGGCTGCAGGAGTTCAGAAAGTTAGTGAGGACTGTGAAGGTAGGTTTGCAGCATTCCCATCAGTCACACAGAGATGTGGAGTTCAGGTGGAGGTTACAGATATCAACAGGGTTGCAGTTACTGGAAGATATTATAAAGACAGTGAGCTGTAGTATTTGAGAAGGTTACAGCGACAGGATGCGTTGAGGAGTTGGAGGCTGCTACAGGTGTTAAACATGCTGCAAGGTATCAATAACCTTACATCGATAAGGGGGATTGGAAGCTCTGGAGATAAAGAATGAGAATTGCAGGGACTGAAGAATATCACAGAAATGGGGAGTAACATAATTTAGAAGAGTTATAAAATGAGATGAGTTGTGTTCAGGAGTCAGGAAAGATACAGGGAGATCTGAAGGGACCACAGGTGATCAAAAGGACAATGAGCCTTCTCAGTGTAAGATTGGGGCAGTTTACGCAGACAGGGAATATTTTACGGAATGGTGCTAATTACAGAGATTATGAAGTTGTATAGAATTGAGGAATGAACAGAGATATGGAAGGCTGTAGCTAATGAAGACATTTGTTGATGTTAGATGCTGAGGTTCTGGAAATTATATGGACAGGAAAGCCAGACAATCTGTCAGAGCTGAGAGAGACAGGAACAGCAATAGAGCCTGGAGACACTAACACAAAGAGGGAGCATTGCAGACACTGGAGGAGTTTTCTGTGTTAGGGATGGTTGTAGGGGAGTGTAACGTTTACACAGATAGGGGTGTAAGAGCTGGAGAAGGTTATGGAGATAATTAGATTGGTGGGGAGACTGGAGGAGCTTACATTGACAGGGCTGGTGTTAGCGACAGGAGGATGTTACATACAAAGCGGGTCTTGTAGAAACTGCTCGGGAGAGTCAGAAGCATTGGAGTTGGTTCCACAGATCGGGGTGTTGCAGGGACCTGAGAGGATTATGCTGATAGGGACGATTGTAGGATGCCCACATTTTCAGAGTGTTCCAGGACTAGAAAAGATTACACAGTTAAGGAGGGATGTTGGAGCTGTGGGAGTTCACAGAGACTCGGAGGTTTGAAGAGTTTGGGGCTGTTTATGGATAAAGGGATATATTTAGGAACAGTAATATGGAACACAGAGGGAGAGTTTAGATTAGATTCCCTACAGCATGGGAACAGGTACTTCGGCCCAACAAGTCCACACCAACTCTCCAAAGAGTAACCCACCCAGACCCACTTCTCTCTGACAACTAAAACTTTGAACAATTTAGCATGGCCAATTCACCTGACCTGTACATCTTGACTGTGGGAAGAAACCAGATCACCGAAGGAAACTCATGCAGACACAGGGAGAATGTGCACACTCCACACAGCCAGTCACCAAATGCTGGAATCGACTATGGGTACCTGGCGCTGTGAGGCACCATTGCTCACCACTGAGCCACCGTGTTGCCCCAAATTGCAGAATTATACAAAGAGAGAATGCTTGAGGTGCTGGGAGGGATGTAGGGAGTGGAGGAACAAACAGAGATGTGGAGTGCTGATGTGGCTTGAAAAGGATCTGGAGGTATTTATACAGATGAGGAACTCGGTGGGGATTGGAGAAGGTTACCGAGGTCGTGTGGTGCTATAGGCTAGGAGGCAGAAGTGTTATAGGGCCTGCAGAAGGTTCCAGTGATATCATGTTCTCCTGGGGCTTGAGGAAGGTACACAGGTGGGTGTTTTGGTCCGGGCTGGAGGATTTTACAGAGACGGGGGCACTGTAAGTATTGTGCAAGCCTACAGAAGTAGGGAGTATTGGACTGAGTGCAGGATGGGATTATTGAGATTGGGCATGTTATCAACACTGGAGCAATTTACACACAGGGAGAGTCGTCAGCATTGGAGTAGGTTTCAAATACACAGAGGAAATATGAGAAGGGTGGAGGTTATAGTAACCGGAAATTTTCTGGGAATTACCAGCATTCAAGACACTGGCACAAACAAGTAGGACCGAAAGGAATGTTTCCTTGTTGAATGACTCTACCCCATGACAAGAGACAGCGTGAGGGGGGAATATAGAACAGAAAGATTCCAGGTTTCAATGCCATCTCCTTGGGAGAGACCTGCTTTCCCCTCTGTTGTACTGATCCTCACTAAGACAGCACAGGCTTGGATTGATAACTGTGAACTTCCTATATTGACACAGGAAGGTTCAGTACAGAGAGATGAAAATTAACAAGAGGCTGGGACCATCACGCTCTGTGTTCATTCTCCAACACTTATCTATGTCATGTCTTCTGGACCAAAGTTCGATCCCTGAAATACACTCTGTTCTGTTCACTGTGAGTGATCTTACGTCACTGCAGGATTTACTGAATGCTCCAGATCTCACTCTCCATCTCTCTGGCTGATCAACTGTCTTCCATGTGGTGATGAACAAAACAGGAATTGGGAATTCTGCTGAGTCAGGAGCATCCCGAGTACCTACAGAAGACTGAGAAACAGACAGAATGGGAAACTAGACTGATGCAGTTAGGGTTACACATGGAGAATGGCACTGATTCCCACAGAGATCTGGAATATCCCAGTCTCCATCCCTGGTCTGTGTTGACCATCTCTCTGGCGTGGAGAATTCTGTGGGCTCAGGATCTGGAATAGCTGCAAAAGGTGCAGTCACCGGCATCAATTAGACTCTCACAGTGACAGATACCACATGGAGAGATACTGAGTGATAACACCAGAGTGCAGGAAGGTGTCAGGATCAAACCACGGTCAGGAAGAAGGTGCACTGGGAGAGGTACTCAAAGATGAGGGAGCAATCAGTGGGCCAGGCAATGATCTCATGTTACTCTCACTCGACTGTTCATCCAGAATTTAATGCCGGTAGCAGGGACACCCATCTGACTGCGTAATACCCTTTAAGTAAGGAAATCTGTTATAGGCTGCCGGTCTGGTGTACATATAAATCCAGACCCAGAGCAAGGAGGTTGACTCTCAACTGTCCCCTGAAATGATCTGGCAAGCCACTCAGCTCATGGGCAGCTCGGGGTGGGCATGAAATGCTGGCCAGCCAGAGATAGCAATATGCCACGAGTGAATTAAAAACAACACTGCTGGGAGCAGTGTCCTGGCCAATCATGCCGTTAGGTTTATGGACACGGCTTTAAAATGACAGAGAGGATGCAGGGACAAAGTTCAGATGAAAGGAGATTTCCAAATCCAAAGAGAAAAGGTGACACATCAGAACAGCATGGGGATGTGACTGAAGACGAGCAGAAAGGATCAGGAATGGCCAGTGAATTAGGCTCTGACAGGAAATTCTGGGGAAATGTCAATTACACGTTTTTTTTGGAATTGTCAAAGTATCGGAAAGATTTGGTCACTAGTAAGATGTGGTTACAGGAGAAACTGTGCTGTACTGTTCTGTGTTCCAAACAAGGAGGGTTACAATGGCAGGAAGAGGTTTCAAGAGGCTGGAGAGGATGAGATCTGAATGAATAGACACAATTAGGAAGGTTTGCTCGGAGTGCCAGAGATAACAGAAACACCTGATCTGAAGCAGATGACCCAGACTGGGATGGGTGTGGGGATTGGAGGTGCTTTCACAGGGAGGGAGGACCAAAGAGCCATAGGAGAGAACAGAGATGCAGAGAGCTGTATGGTCTGCAGGAGTTCATGGAGATGGGGAGTTTGGGAGGGATGGGCCCGTTGACAGGGATAAGGATGTTGGTTGGATGGAGCAGTTTACACAGGCAGGAATGTTTTAGGCGAATCGAGCAGATTACAGCAATAAAGTGGGTTGTATTGACTGGAGGAAGAAACAGAGATATGGAGGATAGTCATGGCTGAAGATGTTTATAGATACAGGAAGGTTTAGACTCTTCAGATTGTTTAGATATGGAGGGTGGAGTTTGACAGATTTTCCAGATGGGCAGTAATTTTGGTTGGAGACAGATTTTCAGATAAGGGAGCATTCGTAACCTCCTCCAGAATGGTCAAAGTGGGAAGGGTTGTAGGGGATTTTCCCTTCACACTAACAGGGACATACTGGATTCTTGAGATCACTCTTTTAAAAGCCTCCCATTTGCTAGTTATTCATTTTCCTTCAAACAAACTGACCCATGATTTGGACATGCCAGTGTTGGACTGGGATGGGCAAAGTTAAAAATCACACAACACTAGCTTATAGGTGCAATAGGTCTATTTAAAGACACTAGCTTTCGAAGTGCTGCTTCTTCATCAGGTAGTTGTGGAGCACAGTCATAAGACACAGAATTTATAGCATTGTCATGGAATGAAATATTAAACATGTTTTGATTAAGTCTTTCATCTTTTAGAATGATCCCCAGCGCTTCAAAATCTAGCACTTCCAAACACAGAGGGTCCTTGATTAACCAAATACCAATTATCCAAATATCTGATTATCCAAAGGAGATCTCGAGGTCCCGAGAGGAACATTACATCAACGAGCTGTTTCAACCCTGATTGTGTTTTTTTTGTTCACACTGATTAAAATAGATCTAGGCTCACTCAAATGCTGCCGAGAACAGTCCTGGACATCGAGCACAGATACCATCTCCAATTGACTGACCTCCCACCCTCTCCCCACACTTAGCCTGAAGTTCTACACAGGGGTAAATCCTAAACCCCCCTTCCCCAGATATTCTCTCGAACATTTTCCTGTACAGTGCAGAGGTGGAACTTTTCGAAATGTTGCAGTAAAAAGTGGTGCGTGTGGCTATGTGTACGTGTGTGTTTGTGGCTGTGTGCGTGTGTATGTGTACATGTGCGTGTGCGTGTGTGTACGTGTGTGCGCGCTATTTGGAGACTTAACCACCAAAGGCAGCAGCTGTCTTACGGTTGGTGTCCACTCCGGCTGCCCAGGAGGGGGAGGAGATGATGGGGGCAGGGGCGCACAGATGGCAGGGCAGCCGGGGGTATGGGCGTGAATGGTGGGGGGCAGAGTTGGATGGGTTTGGGACCGGGTGGGGCAGTGTTTGACGAGTTTGGGGGTGGCCTGAGGGTGGTGTTGGATGGGTTTGGGGGCAGGGGTGGGTGGTAAGTGGAGGGTGGCTTTGGACGGTTTTGGTGGCGGGGCGGGTGTGGGTCGGTGTTGGATGGGTTTTGGGGGGCTGGC
The DNA here is from genome assembly GCF_020745735.1 of Hemiscyllium ocellatum. Taxonomy (NCBI): domain Eukaryota; kingdom Metazoa; phylum Chordata; class Chondrichthyes; order Orectolobiformes; family Hemiscylliidae; genus Hemiscyllium; species Hemiscyllium ocellatum. Next base: position 67,508,603 of record NC_083420.1, read on the forward strand.
GGCGCGTGAGGGCTTGCCCGCCCATTTCATTCAGATAATCGAGGTTCCTGTGTAAACCAGCTGGATGATAGCCTGGTGTTGTGTGATTTTTACCTGCACCCAATCAACCCCTGCTCGATCCTTCTGAATGGCCCCAACATTGGCCCTCTTCCAGTTTAAGACCTTAATCTGTGGACCTTTCTGATCATTTTCCCATGGCGATGTTAAAACGAAGACAGTGGTGGTCACTGGACGCAACGTGCTCTCCGAATGACACTTCAGTCACTTGGCTGACCTCGGTTTCTGAGGAGAGGTCTCGTGTTGCATCCGCCTGAGTAGCATAGAGCACTCTACATCTTCGTTCAGGAAACTTTCTTAGACACATTTGACAAATTCCACCCAGTACGGGCCTTTTACACTCTGGGTGACCCAGTCAACCCAGGAGAAGTTAAACTCTCCAACCAATACCACTCTATTATTTTTATAAGTACCTGCAATCTCACTCTGCATTTGCTCATCTCATACCCGCTGGCTATTTGGGGATCTAGAACACCATCCCAGCAGACTGATCATTGCATTTTTGTTTCTAACTTTTAAAAATATGGCCTCATTCGAATACCGTTTAACAATATTGTCTCTAAGCACTGTTGCTATGTCCTCCCTAATGAAAGGCACAACTTCTCCTACTCACTTACTTGTCCTTCTGTCCAGCCTGTACCTTCTGTATCCTGGAACACAGGTCTGCCAGTCCTGCCCTTCTCTCAGCCATGTTTTTGTTATGCTATAATATCGCAGTTCCCAGAGCCAATCCATGCTCTGAGCTCGTCTGCCTGACCAGTCAGGCCTCGTGCGTTGTAATAAATAACCTTTAAACCAGAAGTCTTTTTCCCTCCCTTTACTGTGCCCTGGATATCCTGAATAGGAAACTTGCTCTCGATGGCTGATGTATTTTCTCCTGAGTAGTTGATGGCCCCTCTCTTATTCAGAATCTCAACTCCCTGCCAAACTCGTTTAATTCCTGCCAGGTAACACGAGCAAATTTCCACTCAGGGATACTGGTACTCCTGCTTCTAGTGCAAACCATCCCCCTGGTACAGGTCACTTCTACCCCAGAAGAGATCCTATTGATCTAAGAACTGAAGAATCTTGTCTGAATAAATCAATTCAGTTTTTTGAAATGGTGTCCGAAAATATTGATGAGTGCAGTGCAGATGATGTGGGTTCCATGGAGTTCATTCCATGGGAGACAAGGTAGTGAAAGGGGCTGAAGTGTTTCTGGGGGAGCACATTTGAAAAGTCACCATAATTCCATTAATTTGAAAATAGCAATGGAAAAGGACAGCCTGGCCCACGAGTGGATCCACAACTAACCTTGCCGCAGTCCAGAAGGTATTAGACAAGACCGTCCAAATGTTGATTCGTGGAGGCTATTTGCAAGTAGAGTGGGATTGTTTCAAAAGAGAGATAAATTAAGATTTCAGGGCCAGCATATTCCTGTTAATGTGAAGGACAATGCAGACATAAGTGCGAAATACTGGATGACTGGGGATATTGAGGCTCTGGTCAAGACAAAAGGGGAGACATGTCATATACAGCCAGCTGGATGAACTCAATCCCTTGAAGAACATTGTGGGTGTAGTAATACTCTTAAGAGGGAAACCATGAGGGTCGAAAGGGGAACTGACAGAGCTTTGGCAGAGAAGGTTCAGGAAAATCCAGAGAGATTGTACAAGTATATTAACAACAGAAGATTAACTCGAGACATAATGTGACTCCTTAAAGTTCAGTGAAACCATCCATGTCTGGAACAACAGAAATTGGTGAGATCCGAAACAAAAATTTCACGTCAGAACATACTGTGGAAAAAAAACCCTGGAGAAGCCGGGAAATAAACAGTGATGTACACAGGAGATGCTAAAGGGTTTAAATGCATTAAAATTATACAACTCCCTGGGAACTAATCAAGTACATCCCAGGACATTGGGGTAAGTTAGGAATCAAACTTGCAATGATATTTCTATCAATGACAGCCACGGGGAGTGAGTTGGGTGCTTGGATCATGGCTCATGTTGTGCCAGTATTTAGGAAAGGCGGTGAGGCAAAGTCAGGGACATAAACACAAATTAGCTTGATGTCAGTGGTGCAAGTGTTGTTGGAAGTGATTCTGCGGGACAGGCGTTACATGCATTTGGAAAGGCAATGATTGATTAGAGATAGTCAGCACAGCTTTGTGAGTATAAAGGAGTGTCTCTCAAACCTGATAGAGGTTGTTTAAGAGGTGACCAAGGAGGTGGATGAAGGCAGAGCAGTAGACGTTGTCTATCCTAACTTCAGCAAGGCCTTTGACAGAGTTTATCGTGGTGCACTGGTCAGTAAGGTTAGATCACATGGGATCAGGGAGAGCGAGACAAACGGTCACAAAATGGGCTTGACAGTCGGAGACAGAGGATGGTGGGAGAGGGTTGTTGTGCAGACGTGGGGGGGGGGAGTGCTCTGACCAGCGGTGTGCCATAAGGATCGGTGCTGGGGCCACGCATGTTCATTATTGACATAAGCGAGAATATAGGAATTAATTTTAGTAAGTTTGTGGATAGTACAATAAGTGTTATAGTGGGAAGTGAATACAGTTATCAAAGGTGATCTTAACCCACTGAGCCAGTTGGTCAAGAAATGAAAGGTGGAGTTGAATTCAGGAGCTGGATTTTGTTGTAACAAACCAGAGACAACTAAAACAATTAATGAAATAGTTCTGGGCAGTGTTGTCGAACAGAGAGAGAGAGAGAGACCAAGAGTTTCAGTTACATTGTTCCTTGAAAGTGGCATCACAGGTGGACAAGCCAGGGAAAGCAGCATTTGGCACATTTCCCCTCACGGGACAGAGCATTGAGTACATGAGTTGATACATCATGGTAAGGAGTTTCAGACATTGCTGGGTCTCCAGATGGAGCACTGTGTAGAATTCTGATCCTCCTGCTTTGGGAAGCATATTCTGAAACTGCAAATGGAGGAAAGATTGACAAAGATGTTGCTGATCCTGGAGGGTTTGACTTACAAGGAGAGGCTGGATAAGCTGGAAAACAAAACGGTGGGATCAGATATATTTGACAGGTAAGTTTAAGAGTATGCAAAGAGATCCTACAGCATACACGTACAAAAGAGCAACTGGAGAGACAACAGATCAACGAGGCCATCCATGTGTGGAACCACAGGAGATGGGCGAGAGCCTAAATGATCATTTCATGTCAGAACGTACTATGGACAAAGACTTGGAAACAAAGGGAAAGAAACAGTGATGTCTTATAAAGAGTCCCCATTACAGAAGAGGTGGTGCTGGAGATCTTAGAACACAAAGGTAGAAAAAGCCCCAGGTCCTGAACAAGTGTATCCCAGAACATTGTGGCAAAGTTGCAGCAGAGACAGTGGCAGAGGTATTTGTATCGTCCCTCATATTTCCCTTGGGCGTAGGTGGCTGAGGGGTGACCTTATAAAGGATTATAATACCACAAGGTGTATACGTAGGGTGAATAGTGAATGTCTCTATCCCCAGGTAGAGGATTCCATAACTAGAGGGCAGAAATATGAGGTGAGAGAGGAAATACTTATAAGGGACCGGAGGAGAACATTTCCCACACAGAGGATGGTGCACGTATTGAATGAGCTGTCAGAGAAACGGGAGAGAAAAGTACAATTACATCATGGAAAATACATTTGTGTAGGAACATGGGGAGGAGAAGGTTTGAAGTGATATGGATCAAATGCAGGGAAATATCACTCGTTCAGGAACCATGGTCAGCAGGGACTAGTCGAATTGAAGGTTCTGTTTTCGTGCTGCATGACTTTATCAATGGAGGGGGAGACTACCGAGATAAAGCATGTTGCAGAGACTGAAACAAGTTACAGCAATAGGGATGGTAGTCCGGAGTGCAGCACATTTCAAATATGTGGAGGGACTGTAGGGGAAGGGAGGAGGTTACAGGGATAGAAGCTGTTATACGAGTTAAAAATTATTGAAGACACTGGCATGCTGTAGATAAAGTGTTGGAGAGGGAATACAGAACAGAAAGATCCCAGGCAGCAAACCCTCCCTCTTGTGTGAGGCCTGCTTTCCCCTCTGTTGTACTGAAACTCACTAAGACAGCACAGACCTGGATGGATAATTGTGAATTCTCTATGCTGTCTCAAAACAACAAAACTTACAGTTGGGGCAGTGATTGAGCCTGGGGTGTGTCTGTACTGTGCTCCCCCTCCAGCATTGTATCTGTGTCATGTCTTGTTCGCTGATGTTTGGAGCCCTCTCATTGCTCTCTGCTCTGTGCACCGTGAGTGATCTTATCTCACTGCAGGATTTATTGAAGGCTCCAGATCTCCCTTCCCATTGTCTCTCTGGCTGACCAACCATCTTCAATGTGGTGATGGACCAGACAACCAGCAGCTGTGAAGTCAATTGAGTCAGGAACTATCTGAGAAACTACAGGAGACAGAGAGATAGACAGAATGGGAAATTAGGCTGATGCAATGAGGGTTACATATGGAAAATGGCAGAGTCCCACAGATATCTGGAAAATCCCAGTCTCCATACCTGGCCTGTGCTGCTGCATCCCTGTGGAGTGGACGATTCTGTTGCCTCAGGATCTGGAGTAGCTGCAAGAGTGAGAGGCGCTGACAGGGACAGCAATTAGACCCACACAGAGAGGGATACCACGTGGGGAGATACTATGTGTGATATCACCAGAGTGCAGGAAGAATTCAGAAGCAAACAATTGTGTAGGAAGAATGGGATCTGCTTTGTGGTGCACTGGTATTAGCGCTCAAATATGAGCAACCTGTGAGCAGGCGAAGTGATGGCCTTATGTTATTATTGCTTGAGCAAGGATCCAAAATCTCAGCTAATGTTCAGGAGAGACAGGTTTGAATCCCACCATCAAAAATGAGGGAAGTTCAATTCAATAATTTTAAAAATAATAATTAACAATCCTTAAAGGAATATGAAACCATTGCTGATGTACTAAAACCCAAACACCTGTCTTTGGGAGAAGGGCATCTGCCCATCCTTATGTGATCTGCACGACATACCCACAGCAAAGTGTTTGCCTCTAAATGACCCTCTAAATGGCCAAGCAAGTTAATCAGCACAAGGGCAGCTAGGGATGGGTAAGAGAGACCGGCCATCCAGAGACACCCACATCCCATACCTGACTTAAAAACCAATCCATTAGAATGGTTACACTGGAAATGCGCTGGGACCAGTGTCCTGGCCAATCATGTCGGTAGGTTTATGGACAGGGCTTTAAACTGACAGAGAGGATGCAGGGACAGCATTCAGGTGAAAGGAGCTTTCCAAATCCGAAGAGAAGCATTGGAACAGCATGGGAATGTGGCTGAAGACATTCAGAAAGGAACAGGATTGGACAAAGTTTAACTAAAACTGTACATCAGTGAATATGGATGTGTCAGGTGATTGTGGGAAAGAAGAAATTATGTTTTTCTTTGGAATGGACAAAGTCTCCACAATCAGTTGGATGGATTTTTGACAGACAGATAAATGAGATTTAGACACCAGGGAGTTGTGGTTACTGGACGAATAAGAGGTGGAACGTATATAGTCGATGGTTCAGTCTTGCGGGGTCTTGAGCAGAATGGGAAAGGAGGGTTGGGTAACGCTGACAGTAATGGGCAACAAAGGCATTACAGAGAAATCATTTGGCCACAGATCATGAAGTAGAGTCAGTCTGAATGTAAATTCTGGCTACTACTTGCCAAGCACACAAGTAGCTGAACAGTTTTAGTCACCGAACAGCATTTCATTGCTCATCACTGCATTAAAATTATTGTAATTTTTAATAAAGGCACAGTGGTAATTTTGGGAAACTTCAATATTGGTATAATCAGTGACAATTACACCAACAAAAGTGATATTGGAAGAAGAGTTCAGAGAATGTGTCTGTCACTGTTTCTTTGAATAACACATTGGGCAACTGGTTTGGGCCGTAACAATCTTAGGTTGACCACTGTGTCATGAAGTTGAGGGAATGAGTAATGTCACACTGAGAAGTCCTCCTGGAAATTGTGATAGAGTACAGTTTAAAGGGATATAAAATTTTTAGTGACTCATGGAAAGGGCATGCCACAACTAGAAACAAAAATAGGAGAAAGTGAGGACTGCAGATGCTTGAGATCAGAGCTGGAAATGTTTTGCTGGAAAAACGCAGCAGGTCAGGCAGCATCCAAGGAGCAGGAGAGTCGACGTTTCGGGCTCATGCCAGCCTCTCTACCTGTGACACCTCTTTCAAAAAACTGTGTACCTGCATCCCTGGGTCATTGACTGACAACACTACCCAGGGCTTGAACATTAACTGTGTAAGTCCCACACTGGTTTATTTTACCAAAGTGGAACACTTCACATTTATCTAATTAAACTCCATCTGCTATTTTTCAGCAGTACTGTTAATCCTGTTGTATCACAGTTATCCTTCTTCACTGCCTACTATATGACCAATGTTAGCGTCACCTCCAAACGTAAATAGCAGGAAACCAATATTCCCATCCAAACCATTTATCCACATGAAAACAACAGTGGGCCAACTACACCGCTGGTCACATGTGTCCAGTTAGAAAATCAAAACGTCTTCTAACACACTCTCCTACCATCAAGATAATTCTACACCTAATGGATACCATATCCTTTTACATTGACCTGATGTTATTTCCCAGTCTACCTCAAGGAATATAGAACGCAGATCAGTACAGGACCCTTCGGCCCTTGTTGTCATGCTGACCTTTCATCCTCCTCTAAGATCAAACGAACCTACACTTAACTCATTTTACTATCATCCATGTACCCATCCAAGAGTGTTTTCAATTAGTTCAATTTATCATTTCTCTGCCCATTTTTTCCAGCTGATGTATTTATTGGTTTATCATTTGATATCCTTACTCGTTATTCACAACTCCACCAAAATTGGTATCATCTGCAAAATTACTAATCGCACCATTGTCATTTTCATCTGAATTACAACAAGGGGTGCAGCACTGACCCTTGCAATACCCCATTGGAAACAGACCCCCCAATCAGAAAAACATTCCTCCAAACCCCGCTGACTTCTTTGTCCAAAGTAATTTTGTCTCCAACTCCAACAAGATTGTTAAGATTGGGTGAGGTTACAGCTGTGGAGAAGGGTCAGGTGGTTTGATAATGTTACACAAAGGGAGGATTGGTAGGAAAGGCTGTCGGGACTGGAGGACCTTATACAGATGAGGAGGTTGAGAGGAATGGTAAAAGGTTAGAGGCAGTGAGGTGTATACGACAGGATAGAGGATTCCTCTGATGACTGGAGAAAGTTACAGTGATGTCATGTGCTTTGGAACGTGGATAAGATACACAGATGTGGAGGTTGGTAATGTCTGAGGGATGTCACAGAGACAGGATGGGCTGTTGGTACTGGACATGATGACAGAGATTTGGATTAGATAGATTTTTGGGGATAGTGACTATAACTCTGTAAGTTGAAATGTCGTTGTGTAACGGGGTAAGGATTGTGCAGAAGTTAAGTGTCTAAATTTGGGAAAGGCCACTTATCATTTGATTATCATTATCATTCAACTTAATCACTGTCATTAGACAGGATCGGACAACCAAACACTGGGAGGAATTATATGCAGTTGAGGATACAAAACGAAAGTGGGAGTATTTTAAAATGATACAGTGAGAATTCAGGGCCAGTATGTCCCAGGAGCTGTGAATGGAAAAGGCAGCAGTTCCGGGGAATACTGATTAAGCAATATCGTGAGTTTGATAAAGAAAATACAGTGAATTAAAAAAAACACAGGTGAAGCACTTCAACTGTAAAGAGAGTGCAAGGGGGTTCTTAAAAAAAGAGGAGCAATCAATGGGCATGACATATCCTTGGCAGATACTGGTAAGGAAAAGCCACAAGGTATGTTATTAGTTTTGTTACAGTAAAAAGGTTCCCAGCTAAAGGGTACGGCCTGTTAGACACCAAAGGGACATTCTGTGCATGGAGCCAGAGGAAGTATGTGAGATCTTCAATGAATATTTCCCACCTGTACTCACAAAGGGGAAAGACATTGTAACTGTGGATTTCAGTAGGGATGATCAGGTTCTACAACATGGTAAGATCAATAAGAACGAGGTATTAAATGTTTTCACATGCATAAAGGTGGAGAAATCCGCGGTGCCCAATGAAATGTATCCCAGGCTGCTTTGGGATGTACGGGAGGAGATTGCTGGGGCCCTTGTGGATATATTTAATATCTTGCTGACCACCGGCAAAGTGCTGAATGACTGGAGGATAGCTAATCTGGTTCCTTTGTTCAAGAAACCACTCTCTGGGTGAAGAGGTTTCTCCTTGTCTCATTTCTAAACAGGCTTCCAATTACTCGACTCTGGTGCCTTTCGGCTCTTAATCTCTCCTGCCAGTGAAATAATATTCCAACGTCCACTCTACCAGAGGATTTTACTGCTGCTACACTAACTGCTGTGTACATACTACCACAAGCAGAGGGGGAGGAAGCTCTGGATGGGCTGTAGACAGAACACGCCAAGTCCCTGTGTATTGTAACTGGTGACTTCAATCAAGCCAATCTGAGGAAGGTGTTGCCCAAGTACCACCAGGACATTATCTGCCCATCAGGGGCCCGCACTTTTTAGACCACAGCTACACCACTGTGAAAGATGCTGACCACTCCATCCCCCACCCTCATTTCAAGAACTCGGACCACAGTGCCGTGTTTCTTCTCCCAGCTTACAGGCATAAGCTCAAGCAGGAGACCTCCTCGCGGAAACAGGTCCAGTGCTGGTTGGAGGAGGCAGAGGATCAACTCTGGGGCTGTCTGGAATCGGCTGATTGGGTCATGTTCAAACAGTCCGCAGGTACTTTGAACGAGTATGCTACCACTGTCACAGTCTTTATCAGCAAGTGTTTGGAGGACTGCACACCGAGGCAGTCAACCCGGGTGTTCCCCAACAGGAAACCTTGGATGAATCAGGATATACAGAACCTGCTAAAAACAAGGCGTGAGGCCTTCTGATCAGGCGACCCACTTGAATATAAGGACCCCAAGTATGGCCTTCGCAGAGCCATTAAGAGAGCCAACGGCCAACACCGATCCAAACTGAGCCCCAGACAGACACCCGGCGACTATGGCAAGGACTGAGCAACATCAAAGGTTGTAAAATGAAACAGCAAAAGATAGCAGATGCTGACATATCCCTCCCAGATCGTCTCAAGACTTTCTACACTCGCATTGACCAAACATTTGACGGAGAGGTAGCATCTATTCTGACAAGACCTGACAAACCTATTCCAACCGTCACTGCATCAGAGGTCAGACTTGTTTTCCTTCATGTGAATCCAAGGTAAGTGTTAGGACCAGACGGAATACCAGACCATGCACTCAGAGCATGCACAGATGAATTGGCAGGGGTCTTCTCGGATATCTTCAGCCTCTCTCTGCAGCAGGCCACTGACTGTGCCTGTTTCAAGAGGGCCAACATCATCCTTGTGCCTTAGAAGGTTCATGCAGCATGTCTCAATGTCCACCGCCCAGCGGCCCTAACCTCAGTTGTCATGAAGTGCTTTCAAAGGCTGGTCATGGCATCAATCAACTCCAGCCTCCCCAGAACTCTTGACATACTCCAGTTTGCCTAACGGACCAACAGATCCACGTCAGATGCCATATCACTGGCCCTTCACTCCTCCCTAGAACATCTAGACACCAAGAATAGCGACATAAGAATCTGAATCATTGATCAGACTTCAACACTATTATCCCCTTGCGACTGATTACTAAGTGATTTCAGACTAAACCCCACTCTGCAACTGGATCCTCAGAGTCCTGACCCACAGTCCACAATCAGTGAAGGTTGGGGACAATATTTCATCCTCACTAACACTCAACACGAGAGCCACCCAGGAGTCCTTACTCAGCCCTGTAATGTACTCACTATATCCATGACTGCGTCGCCAAATACCAGACTAATGCCATGCACAAGTTTGCTAATGACACCACCATAGTCGGTCAAATCTCAGATGGTGACAATCCAGACGACAGACAGAAGGTGGAAGACCTGGAAAAATGGTGCACTGAGAACAACCTAGCTCTCAATGCTGGCAAAACCAAGGATCTCATTATTGACTTTCGGTGGGATGTTACTCGTGTCTCCCTACACATTAACAGCACTGAGATGAAACGAGTGGAGAGTGTCAAGCTCCTGGGAGTGTTAATCTACAACAAACTTTCTTGGACTCTTCATGTGGCTGGTCTGGTTACAAAGGCACAACAACGTCTCTTCTTCCTCAGGCTGCTGAGGAAATTTGGCATGACGGTGAATACACTTGCCAACTTTTATAGGTGTGCCAACGAGCGAATTCTGTCTGGATCTATCACTACCTGGTTTGGCAACTGTAGCATTCAAGATCCGAGACGGTTACTGAGAGTGGTGAACTCGGCCCAGACAATCACAAAGGCCAACCTCCCATCTTATAATCCATCTACCATGACGCTGTCAAGGAAAGGCCGCCAGTATTCTCAAAGATCCATCACACCCTGGCAATGGTTTACCACAATCTTTACCATCGGGGAGACGGTACAGAAGCCTGAACATACGCACCCAGCTGCTTTCACAACAGTTTCTGTTTTGCTGTTAGGATATCGAATGGACTCACAAACGCTGAACATTTGCCTGTACCTGTTTTTTTTGTTTTTGCCGCTGTTTACCTATTGTTTACTTTTCTATGCTACTTAACTCTGTGACCTGCCTGTATTGATCGCAAGACACTGTGCCTCAGTAAACGTGACATTCCATTCCATTCCCTCTTTCCAGGTCGTGCAATATTCTGTAAGATTCAAGTACATTCCTCCTCATCCTTCTAAACTCCATCGATATAGACACAGAGTCCTCACACTTCTGATTAAAGTCTCAGAAATACACCCCTACCATAAGATTCTAGTCTTTTCGAGATGAAGCAGAACATTGCATTGGCGTGCCTAATTACCAATTCAATCTGCTAGTTTGTCTTAAGGGAATCCCGGACTGGACTCCCTTTGCACTTCAGATTTCTGAATTTCCTCCCCATTTGGAAAATAACTCATGCCTCTATTTTTCTGACCAAACTGCATGACCTCACACAATCCCATACTATATTCCATCTGCTACATCTTTGCACACTCTCCTAATTTGTCTAATGTTTCTGCAGCCTTCCTGCTTCCTTAGTACTACCTGCCCCTCCATTTATCTTTGCAAACGTTTCCATATTACTTCATCCAGATCATTTATGTCTAAGGTGAAACGCTGTTGTATCAACACTGACCCTTGTGAACCACCACTGGTCAAAAGCTTCCACCCTGAAAAGGACTCTTTTATCTCTACCCTCTGCCTGCTGCCAGACAGCCGAGATTCTAATCGTGCTAGGACCTGGCCTCTGACACCATGGACTCTTATCTTACTCAGCAGCTTCCTGTGAGGCACCTTGTCAAAGGCCTTCTGGAAGTCCAGATAGATAACACTCATTGTTTTCCTTGGTCTAATCTGCCCAATAACCTCTCAAAGAATTCGAACAGATTTGTCAGGTCTGACCTCCCCTTGTTGAAACAATGCTGCCCTATTTTACCACGTACTTCCAAGTATTCAGAAATCTCCTCCTTCTGCAGTTCCTTATTGGAGGGCAATCGAGACTGGGTCATCGAGTGTATTTACAGCTGCGATTCAGAGTTTAATCAATTAGGGAAACAAGGGTCACGTGGAAAAGGCAAGAAAGTAGAGTTGAGGAATATTAGATCAGCCATGGTCTCATTGAATGGTGGAATATATTCGATGGGCCAAATGGCCGAATTCCAGTTGCACATTGCATGGTCTTCACGAAATCAGTTTCAAAATCAATTAAAGATTGAACAATATTAAGGCTAACGAAATAAAGAAACCCATGGTCTAATCAGACAGGGATGGTGGTAGGGCCTCACAGACTGAAGGTGTTTTAGGGACTGAAAGAGATTATGTAAATTGGGAGGACTGTATAATCTACAGGAGCTTATGGAGAGTTGAAGAGTTGGAGCATTTTACAGAGGGAAGTTTATCACACAGGAGCAGGTTACAGATAGTGAGGGTTGAGTAACCGGAGTAAATTAAAGAGGGAGAGTATTCAGGTCGGAAAGAGATTACTCTGATAGGGATAGTTGAAGACACTGAATCAAAACTGCATGGAGAAGGTTACACAGATAAAGAGGGATGTAGGGACGGAAGGTGAATACACAAACATGGAGGGTTGTATTGTTCGACGGAGCTTAGAGGGATAGGGACTGGTGTAGAGATTTACACAGATAGGGAAGGTTGTGTTTTTGGAGACGGTTACACGGATACATATAGTGTTAGGGAGTGTTTAATGGACTGTAGAGGAGCTCAAAGACAATGTATTATGGGGACTGGAGGAGATTACAGACACAGAGATGGCTGTGGGGTTGAAAAGAGCTTCTACAGATCCTCAGTGCGGTAAGGCTGGAGGGAGAGAGGTGATAATAGTGAGTGTTACCAAGACTTAATGACTTATTTGATATAGAGCAGGTCTCAGCACATAACTGTCAAAGGGGATTGAGGCAGTCTATATGAGTTTACGGAAATATAAATCTATATGGGAGTTTCAGAAGGAACAGTGATTGGGCATGCTGTAACGAATGGAATTAGCTATAGGGAGGTTTCAAAGAGCAGGAAGAGGTGACAGTCATATCAATCTTTGGAAGGACTGGGGAAGCTTACGTAAACAAGGAGTGTTTTAGACACTGTCGGAGATTACAGAGATAAGGACAGTATTGGTGATGAGGCAAGGTTCGAGAGGAAGGGATGGCTGACAGGGCTGGACGAGGATCTGAATTGAATCTCCACAGTGTGGAGACAGACCATTTGGCCCAACAAGTCCATACCGTCCCTCTGAGCAGTATCGTACCCAGACCCACCCTCTACCTATCCATTAAACCCTGCATTTCTCATGATTAACTCACCTAAACCACATATTCCTGAATACAACATTCAATACTACGGATCGTGCAAATTTTGGACTGTGGGAGGAAACCAGAGAACCTGGAAGAAACCCACACACTGAGGGGAGGATAACATATCAAGTCCACACAGACTGTCAGCATGAAGCTGCAGTGCTCAGCACTGATCCACGTGCCACCCCTGTATTTGATGAGACAGAGCACTACAGAGTTTGGACCAGGTCACGAAGTTCACAAGTAGTTATTGGATCAGAAGGAGAATAGAGTCAGGAATGGGAGAACGTTACATAGATGGTGTCCATGAGAGAGTTTGGAGGAGGTTGCAGCAATAGGGAGAGCTGTGGATTCTCTAGACTATTACAGAGGTAGGGACGGTTGGGGAGACTGCACGAAGCTAGTCATGCTCAGAGTTGTACACACTGGGTAAGGTAACCGAGTTAGCAAGGATTCTATGGACTGGCTGAGGTTATGGACAGAGGCAGTTGTGGGAATGAAGGTTGTTACAACTATTAAGAGGACGGTTTAGGCACATGGATGATTTTAGTTGCTGCAGGGTGTTCGAGAGCAAGGAATTTTAATACTGACTGGAGGTGCTCAGAAGTAAGGAACAATGTAGTGATACGAGCAAGTCACAGAGACATCGAAGATTGTCGAGAGACGGCAACGTTACAGATCTTGGGAGGGTTCATGTGGCTTCAGAACGTTACACAAAGGGAGGGTTGGCAGGAAAGATTTTAGGAACTGGAGGACTCTGTACAGACAGGGAGGTGAAATGGATAGTGGAAGGTGAGAGGTAATGAGGTGCTGTAGGACAGGATGGAGGAGTGCTGTTGGGCTGGAGAAGGTTGCAGTGACATCATGTGATGGAGAGGCTGGAGGAAGGTAGACAGATGGGGAGGTCAGTAAGGGCTGGATGTTACAGACAGGGTGGGCTGCAAGTGCTCGACACGATGACAGGCAGGATTTTTGTAGCGATTTGTCGATAGTGGTCATAACACTAGGTTTCAGAGTCATTTTGGATAAAGAATAGTGAAGAAGCCAAATTTGGAGAAGCCCCCTAATTGTTTGAATATCGCTGTCACTGGGCATTATCACTATCACGAGACAGGATCTGGCAAACAAAGACTGGGAGGAACTATTTGCAGTTGGCTTCATATTCGGAAAGAGGAAATATGTTAAAGTGATACAGTGAGAATTCAGGGACAGTGTGCTCCCCAATGAGTGAATGACAAAGGCAGTAACTCCAGCGACTACTGGTCAAGTGATATCGTGAGCCGGGTCAAGGAAGTACATTGCAATGAAAACAGAAGAAGACCTACAAACGTACAGAGTGTGCAAGGGATTCGTTAAAAATGAGGGGCAAAGAACTGGCATGAAATATCCTTGAGAGATACTATTAAGGAAAGTTCACAAGGTATTTATCAGTATAGTTAGATGAAGAGGATTCCCAGCAAAAGAGCAAGGCCTGTCAGAAACCAAAGGGACAACCTGTGCATGGAGCCAGTGGAAGTAGGTGAGGTTTTCAATGAATACTTCCCATCTGTATTCACACAGGAGAAAGGAATTGTAGCCAGGGATTTCAGTCGGGATGGTGAGGTTCTGGAACATGGTAAGATCAATGAGTTGGAGGTATTAACTGTTTTTCACATGCATAAAGGTGCATAAATCCCCAGTGCACAATTAAATGTATCCAAGGCTGCAATGGGAGGGAAGGGAGCAGATTTCTGGGACCCTGGTGGATATATTTAATATTTTGCTGACCACAGGTGAAGTGCTGAATGCCTGGAGGATAGCAAAGGTGGTTCATTTTTCAATGAGGGCAGCAGGAATAGGCCAGGTAATTACAGAGCAGATAGTTTGACAGCAGGGGGAGGAAATTATTCGGAACTATCGTGAGGATGAATCAGCACTTGCACATGCAAGGACCAAGCCAGCTGAGTGATCACGGATTTGGTAAAGGAAGATACTGTCTGAGGAATTCAGTGAAGATTTTGAAATGATGTATAAAAGTGTCGATGAGGACAGGGCAGATGATATGGTTTACATGGACTTGAATAAGGCCTTTGACAAGGTCCCTCATGGAAGGCTGGTCCAAAAGGAATGAACCATTGGGTTTCAAGGTAAGTTGGCAAATTAGATACAAAATTAGTGGATAGACCTCTTCGTGTTTGAAATTCTTTCAACAGTGGGTGTACCACAGGGATCTGTGCAGGAACCATTGCTGGTTAATATGTACATTAATAAGTTGGATGTGAAATCAGAAGGTATCATTATTAGGTTTGGCGATGACATGAAACGTGAGAGTGTTGTCCACAGTGGGGGATGGTCTCAGGCTACAGTCTGTTGTCAATAGATGATATCTTGGCAGTTTTTATTTCTGATCAATGTGAGGTTATAACTTGGGGGAGGTATGATAAGTGAAGGATAGACAAAATGAAAGGTTGGTCCTTGTGGAGTACTGAGGAACACAGGGACATTCATGGACAACTTCATAGATCCCTGAAGGTGTCAGCAGAGGTTGACAGGGTGGGAAGGCACCTGAACTGGGAGCAGGAGAGGAATGCATATTCTGGTGTGGCGAATTGTTAGAGACTGCTTGAGAGGATATAAACCAGTCTGCCAGAAAGATTGAGACTGGTACAGAGGTTAAAGAGAGCAAATTCAACAGACAAAGCAGGTAAGAACATAGCAGAGAATGGGGTGAAAACGGGCTATTAAACTGCATTTATTTCAATGCAAGGGGCCTGAAAGCTAAGTAAAATGAACTCAGGGTATAGATTGGAAGATGGGACTGGGAGATTATAGTTATTAGAGAAACACAGCTGAGGGAGGGACAGGATTGGCAGGTCATTGTTTCAAGATGGAGATGCTCCAGGAAGCATCGAAGGGGCGGTAAGAGAAGACACGTGTTGATGTGTTTTGATTACATGAATCATCACAGCAGTACTGAGAGAGGATATTCCTGTGGGATCACCCAGTGAAGTTATGTTAGTGGAACTGAGAAATAAGAATGGGTCATAACTTTGATACGATTGTCCTACTGACCCCGAATAATCCATCGCAGACTGAGAAACAAATATGTTCGGAGATCTCAGATATCAATCAAAATAATTGGTTTGTCATGGTTGAGGTTTTAAACTTTCCAAATGTAGACTGGGGCTGCCAGTGTTCAGTGTTTGCAAGGGAGGAGTTTGGTAATTGCGTTCCAGAAAACTCCCAATCAATATTTAAATGGCCTGCAAAGAGAAATGGGCAAAACCTGACCTCCTCTTGACAAACAAGGTAGGGAAAGGAATTGAGGTGTTAGTGGGAAAGCATTTTGCCAAAGTGAGTACAGTCCTATTAGATTGAAAATGGCTCTGGAAAAGGACAGGCCTGGTCCACAAGTTCAAGTTACGAAATGGGGCCAGCCCAGGAACATTCAAAAGGTGATTGTGGAGTCTATTTACACGGAAAGGGAAGTCTGGCAAGTGAGAATATAGTGATATAAATTGAATGTTCAGCACCAGCATGTTCCTCTTACTGTGCAGCTCAATGTGAGAGCATTCGGAAACACTGGCTGTCTATTAGAGACAGGTAAAGGAAAAGGGGGCACATGTCAGGTATAGACAGCTGGATCAAGGGAATCCACGAGGATCACAGGGCTGTAGGAATACACTGCGGGTAGAAATCAGGAATGCAGAAAGGGGACATGAAATAATCTCAGCAGAGAAGGATAAGGAGAATCCAAAAGTGATTGCATTAATATATTAAGAGTAAACAAGTAACTCGAGACAAAATAGGGGCCCTTAAAGATCAATGAGGCCATCGATATGTGTAACTGCAGGACATGGCTAAGATCCTAAACATATTTTTCAGTCCTTACTGTGGACAAAGACTGAGCAACTCAGGGAACAAGAGTAATACATTAGACCACAATTGGCGTTCTCTGCAATTCCAGTCTCCCTGCTATAGGAAGGATGTTGTGAAACTTGAAAGGGCTCAGAAAAGATTTCCAAAACGTTTCCAAGGTTGTTGCTGAATAAGCTCGGACTATTTTCTGGATAATCGGAGACGGAGGGGTGACCCTATACAGGTTTATATAAACATGAGGGGCATGGAAAGGGTTAATATTCAAGGTCTTTTCCCAGGGGTTGGGGAGTCCATAGTTTTAAGGTTAAAGGGAAAAGGTTTTAAAAAGGTCAAAGGAACAGGTCTTTCATGCTCACAGTGAGAAAGTAACGGAGACTGATACTATGACAACATTTTAAAGATATCAGGATGGGAATATGAATAATAAGGGTTTAGACGTACATGGGCCAAATGCTGGTAAATGAGATGGATTTGTTTAGATCTTCTGGTCAGCATGGATGAATTGGACCAAAGGGTCTGTTTTCATGCTGTCTATCTCTGACTTGAAAGAGTGTATTTTATAGAAGAGGTGGTTCTGGAGGTTTAAACCCAAAGAATATGGAAAGCCAAGGACCTCATTAAGTGTACCACAGGACAATGTGAGATGTGAGGGAAGACATTGTGGAGCCTCGAGCAACCGTATTTGTACCATTGACGGCATATGTGATGTGCCGAAGGCTGGAGGGTGCAGGGTGAAGGAGTTTTGCTCAGATTACAAAGGGATCTTGATGATATCGTTGAATGGGCTGAAAAACCGTAGATAAAATTCAATTCAATAAATGTGAGGTAATGCATTTTGTACAACAAACAAGGGTAGAGCTGATACAATTAATGCTTGGGCCTCGGTTAGTGTTATAGAGCAGAGGGACTCCAGGTTCAGGTACATAATTCTTGAAGTTTGCATCACAGGATGGATAAGGCAGTGCTTGGCATGTTTGACTATTGCTCAGTCCATTGAGTGTAGGATTTGAGACGTCATGTGGAGATTGCACAGACATTTGTGAGGCCTGTTCTGCAATACTTGTCCAGTTCAGGTCGCCAGTTATCAGAAGAATATTATTAAGCTGTAGGGTGTTCAGAAGAGATTCCAGGATATTGTGAGGTGTGGAAAGCTTGAGTTCTGAAAAATGGCTGGATAGGCTGAGTCATTTTTCACTGAAGCTGGAGATTGAGAGATGTCCTTATAGAAGTTTATGAAAAAAATGATGGTTATAGATAGAGTTAATGTAAGTTGCCTTTTCCCC
>NC_083420.1:67826824-67915875 GCF_020745735.1 Hemiscyllium ocellatum
ATTTATGAAATAGGAATCACATTTAACAAAGTGGCTTTTAGCAAAATTATGGAGAAGGCATCAATGCAATACGATTAAAATCTCAGAAAGATTTCTGATAAAGCCCCAAGCGCTTTGTGCAAATTCGAATCCTATTGGACTGGGGCTAATATATGTTCACGGTTTTAGAATGGGACAGCTGGCAGGAAACACTGAGTAGGAATAATACCATGATTTTTTATTGGAAGGCTTGGAGGATGTAACAAGGATCGGGTTTTGGGATCCAGTTAATCCCAATACACATCATATCTTTGGATGAGGGTCTCAAATGCAATATTCCCAAGTCTGCTGACAGCACTAAACAAGGTCAGCTTGTGAGTGGATGAGGAGCTCCAAGGTGACTGAGACAAATGGAGTGACTGGGCAAATACCTGCAGATGGAGAGCAATGGGAGAGATGTGATGTTGTGTACATTGATGGGAATCATAGAATGGCAGCCTATCATTTGAAAAGAGATTAGTTGAAAAATGTTGCTCTATAAAGGAACGTAAGCAGCACTTTTGTTTATTTCTGCGCAGTCCTCCGAGTTCATGTAGGGCAGTGAGTTCTGAATCCAGAAGTCAATACTGGGAATGGCATTGGCACGCTGACCAGTATTCAGAGACCTACAAGTGGGGAACTGTAACATTGAAAAGAATCTAGATCTCTCTGTACACCAGTCACTGAAAGCTATATTGCAGGAGCTGTAAGAAGTTAGGAAGGTAAATGGTGTATTGACCTTCATTTCAGGGAGATTTGAATACAGGGGTAAGGGTCATTTACTGCAGCTGTACAGGGCCACAGTGGGACCCCATCTCGAACATTGTGCAGTGTTGTGTGCAGTATTGGTCTCCTTACCTTATAAAGGACAAACCTGACATTGAGGGAGTGCAGTGAAGGATGACCAGACTGATCTCTGGGATGACAGGCTTGTTATGGGAGCAGAGTTTGCGGAAACTGAGCCTGTATTCCATGGGTTTTAGGAAAATGAGTGGAGATCTTATTGAAATACATAAAACCCTGACAGGGCGAGACAAATTGGAAGCAGGGATGATAATTCCCTGGGCTGGTGTGCCCTAAACAAGAGACCACAGCAATACCGCACTTAATAAATACGTGTTATCGGAGTACTGCCTATATATTGAATGGAGGAGCAAAATTTATGGACCGAAGGGATTACAGCAGTTCCTATTTTATAAATCACAATGTTTAAACATATTCAGAGAAATGATCACTGTGTGGGAAAAACTGCATTGAGAAGACGTTCGGCCATGAATTAGCATGGGGAAAGCTCAATGTGTTGAATCACCTCCTCCTTTCCCGACGTTTCTGTGCAGTCTGTGGGAAAGCTCTGTAAAAGTTGTCATAAGCGCTCAGCTGATAGGAAGGATGCCTCTGCAGGTTCAAGAAGACTGTGTTTCCCATTTCCTTTTCCGATACTGAGACTGGGGCCGGGTGTTCTGTCCGGTTATATCCTTTAAGACATTGGAGCAGTTTGATACAATAGAGTGTCTTGCTTGGCCGATTCAGAGACCATTGAAAAATTTATCAAATGTCTGTGTGTCTATAGTCACGTTTAGACCAGACCAGGAAAGCACGGAGATTCACTTCCTGGAAGTGGATTGGTCAAGGAGATCAATGTTTGCAATCATCATTGTGCAACAGATCACTATTACTGATACCAAATTTTAGGTCTCGATATTTTATTAACTTTAACTTCCACCAGCTGCCAGAGCATTAACCTTGTCTGGATTAGTAATCCAGTGACATTTCCACAACAGCACCATCTCCACATGGGGACCTTTCAGAAACCACACTGGCCAGGTTATTTTTGTGCTGCTTGACAGCTCTGTCAAAAAGAATTCTCACCAATTTGACTGTCGTGATGGCACTGAAGGAGTGGTAAATGGTCATGTTGTAGTTATTCCCCTCTTAGGGGATTGGACATAGTTGAGTAATTTTCCACATTGTCAGGGAGATGTCAGAGTTGGAGCTGGAATGAAACAGCTTCCCCAGGGACATGGCTTTTGTGCAGCACACGTCTTCAATCCTGTTGCAGGAATGGTGTCAGGGCCCATTGCCTTTGCCGTTTCTATTCTGTTCAGCTAGTTATTCATGTCAAGTGCAGCGAATCGAATTGATTGAAAACTGGCATCTGTGATTCTGTGGTATCATGATGAGGATGAGGTGATCCATCCACTCAACAATGTTTCATCTGTAATGCCATCTTCTGTGTTCAAAGTGAATGCGTTTCCCTTTCTTTTTCTCCCTGACCATGATTAAGATGTCTGTAGTGTCACTGACGCCAGTCCTATGCAGTTTCAGAATCAAGGACCTTGTCACCATGCATTATTGGCCCGTCCCCAGTGTACGGCGCTTCAGGTTGGATGGGATGTTTGAGCATCTTTGACATACTTATTTGGAAATTGTTCAAAAACAGAAATTGTTGAAGAAACTTCAGACGATGTTGCAACATCTTCTGACGTGAATGCAGAGTGAAACTTGCAAGTCCAGTGACCCTCTACAAAGCTCCCAGTTTCTCCACCAATTTTTCTATTTTTATTTGCAGTATCCATAGTTATTTGTTCTGTTCTATTCCTTTCTGCAGAAAGTCAGCAGGTCTGTCTGCATCTGCAGAGACAGATAAACAGAGTTAGCGTTTCAAGCCCCGTGTGGCACTTCTTCAGAACTGAAAAGGATCGGAAACTGGAACTTTTAATACCTTGCCAGAGGTGGGGGATGGGTGACAGGGGAAAGAGGGTGTGGCAAAGAGAAGCGGGTTTTTAGCACTGGTGAACGAGAAGATGACATAAAATGGGTGTAAATTAAGACGTGACTGGTGGAAAGGGATTCTCTCTATTGAGTACAAAATAAAGAGGATATAATCACACAAGTTTATAGGGAGGCCAGGAGGGAGAATGTTGACTATGTGGCATTATATAGATCTGGCCTTAACTACGTTTTCACTGTCGAGATCATCACCACTTTTAGACAAAGGAATTCAGGTGTTTGACTTCTTATTGGCACTAGTAAACGTTTCTTGCTGTCTTGGTATTGTAATATGGAGAAAAATAAATAACAGCATGAAGTTTGGGCTGAGTATTGCTTTACTGTCATGTTTAATATAGTGTCAAATTTGCAGTGCGTATCCTTAAATGCTTGTTCTTGAATTTAGTATCAGATGGAGTGTAGAAGGTTGAGGGGTGACATTATAGAAGTTTATAAAATCATGAGAGGCATGGATAGGGTGAATAGCCAAGGCATTTTCCGCGGGCTGGGGGAGTTCAAACATAGAGGGAATAGTTTTAAGGTTAAAGAGAGAATTTTTAAAACGAACGAAGGAGCAACAATTTTACACAGAGTGTGATGTGGGTAAGGAATGAGCTGCCAGACGAAGAGCAGTAGATGCATGTACAGCTACAACATTTAAAACTTATTTGGACAAACATATGAATGGGAAACATTTCGAGGCATATGGGGTCAAATGAAAGCAGATGGGACGAGCTTAAATTGGAAAACTTGGCTTACATGGACATTTAGAAAAGCTTCACGCAGAATCAGTGTGGGTTTGTGAAGGGGAAATAATACTTTACCCTGTAAAATCATGCAAAGTATTTCTGGAGGTGCCTGAGAATGTAACAAGCTGACTTGATAAAGGGGATCTGGTAGACACCAGGCTTTTCAGATATTTCCCACAAGGTATTAAAATAAAGTTCTTACGTAAATCAGAAGTTTGTAGGATGATGGATAATGTATTAACATGGGATGATGATTGGTTAACACATAGAAATCGGGGAGTCAGGATTAATGGATCTTCATGATCAAGGTATGTCTGCTGGAGTACACAAATATCAGTCCAATTACATCAGTTATTCACAATCTATACTGATAGCATGATGGCGGGAGCTGAGTGTAATACACATCGGAGGTTGTGAATGACTCTGAGAATCAAAAGGCAGACTGTTATTTAATGAAGACGACTTCCAGAAAAGGAGCAGTACAAAGGGATTGGAGTGTTCCTGTGTATGAAATATAAAGTCAGCATGCTGATACATCAAGTAACTAGGTTGGTTCATTAGACGGCTTCCTGGGCTGAAAGGGTTGAGTTATTGAGAACCTCTAGGATAGTGAGGTGATTATTCATTGGGGTTTAAATGAATGAGGAGTGATATTGCTGAAAAATACAAGACAGAGAAGGGGCTTGAGAAGGTCGATATTGACAGTTGTTTCCACAACTGGGTGAAGTCTCAAACTCGAGGATATAGATACCGAATATGGAAGATTGATTTCAATCTGAGACACAGAGTGATGTCTTCTCTCAGAAGGTTGTGAATGTCTGGAATTCCCTGACCCAAAGAGGTATGGTGGGATACACGGAGTCGGCAAGAAAGTGGAGTTGAGCCCTGGAGTAGATTAGCCATGTTCTTATTAAATGACAGGGTTAGCTTGAGGGGTGGAATGACCTACTCCTGTTCCTATTTATTCATTTCACATGTTTTGATTTTGGAAAGTAACTGATTCTTTTTCTGAAAGTTGTGTTGCACAATGCTGCATTCAGGGAAAACAGAGGATTTGCTAGAGTTAACCCTGGGTGATGTATGGACGCTGTATTTCCAGCGTATCTGGGTCTGTAACATGACACATATCTGGAGCAGAAGTTAGAGAGAGGGGAAGCCTGGGAACAGGGACTGGGAATGAGGGTTCACTTCCTGAAACAGCCTGGATTTTTCAAATACATTTCACAAACTACACCAAACCATCAGAGTGGCCTCGATCTGCCACCATGTAACAGGTCGGAAGGGCTCAATAGAACATCAGAACACAGGGCCAAGGGACACGAAAGGGTCATTCGGCCCTTTGGCACTTCTCCACCAGTAAATGAGGTCATGGCTCATCTCATTGTGGTCCCAGCTGAACTTTTCTCTCCTTGCACCATTATCCCTGATTCACCTGTCATGCAAAATCAGACGAAGCCTCGATATAATATAAAGATTCAGCCAGCCCAAACTTCTGGGAAAGAGAATTCGCACTTGAATGAATTCCCACTCAGTGAATTTCTCCTAATTCTTGCTATGACTAAGGATGGGGGTGTGTCACTGTTTCCTTTTCTAGTCCCATTCCTCTACTGCTCGCAGCAAATTTCAAATGGTACCATGTTGGTGATATGGCCGATGATAAAGGTCTCAGACTGGATCAGGTTCACTGATAGGAACAAATCAGGCAGATTTCTTTAGTCAGCCACAATTAACTAATATAACTAACGGATGTGCATGGTGAATCTGTGATCTCCAGCATCTGCCGTCCTCACTTTCTCCTCGAATCTGTGATTAGCCCTGCTGCCTCCCATCACCAAGGAGCTGGGTCCAATTCCAACCTCGGGCGACGCTGTGTGTGGAGTTTGGGCATTCAAAATGCAGATATCTGTGTAGGTTTCCTCACAACGCTCCAATTTCCTCCCACAGTCCAAAGATACGCATCTTAGAATGAATTGGCCATGCTAAAAAATTGCCCAGGGATGTGTAGGTTCGGTAGGTTAGTCATGAGAATGCAGGGTTACATGGATATGGAAAGGGGGGCAGGTCCGGGGGGGATGCTGTTCGGAGGGTCAGTGTGGACTTGATGGAATGGATATCCTGCTTCCACACTGTAGGGATTCTATAAAAATTACAAGAAATTTGGACAATACTCAGTGAGTATCTATCTGATCCACTCTCCTCTAGGTCTTGTATGTTTCAATAAGACCACCTCTCATGCCATGAATAACCTGTTAAAGCCTCCATAATATAAGGCCCTCTTCTCTGGAATACTTGAAGTGAAACATCTCCGAACTGCTTCCAATATAATTATATACTTCCTCAGATAAGGAGACAAAGAAAAACTAATGGCAAACTCAGGTCTTGAGATTTAGTTTTGTTTCCTCAGCATTGTAAATCTTTGTAACTCTCTTCCCCACAGAGCATTGGAGGCAGAGATATTGAATATTTTTAAGGCACAAACAGAAGTTTCATAAATAACAACGGAATCTGGGATTATCGGGGAATGGGCAGGAATGGGCATTGTGGGGAAAATGTAGACAATGGTACCAAGTGACACATCTCCAGAACATCCATTAATATAATGCAAAACAAAATGATAACATTGATAAAATGTTAAGGGGGAATCCAACATGGCCACGATCCAGAAGGTCTGTTTTGCTGG
Source organism: Hemiscyllium ocellatum (assembly GCF_020745735.1). NCBI lineage: Eukaryota > Metazoa > Chordata > Chondrichthyes > Orectolobiformes > Hemiscylliidae > Hemiscyllium > Hemiscyllium ocellatum. The sequence goes on from NC_083420.1 coordinate 67,833,041, forward strand.
GCTATGCATCATAGCACGTGCAAAGTGGTGTTCTCACCCACTCCACCCCATGCATTCACTTAAAATTCAACACTAAAAGAGCGATAGAATCTTTACTAATCCCGTTTTATCAAGTGGAAATGACCAAACATGGGAAAGGATCGAGTAAGTCCCAACACACGGTGAACCCGTCGGAAGTATCGAGCATTCCTGAGGTCACCGAAACAACCCACTTTGCTCGTTCCATGGACCCAGTTACTCACCAGGCCTTGATCACTGAATTCACCAAGTTAAGTGAAATGATTGAAGGCATGATTGAAGAAAAGTTCAACAGTAGGCTAGAGCCGTTTTCAGCCATGCTCCAAAAACATGACTTTAAAGCCTTGGAAACAGAATGGATGAATTTGAGTGCCGATCTGCAGTGGCAGAGACTACAACTGATTTCTCCAAGGAACGGATGCTCGCCCTTGAAAAGGCAGGTCTGTACCTTAATTGAACAAGACCACGACATTGAGAACAGGGGTAGGATGAAGAATTTTCACATCATCAGTTTGCTGGACCAGACGGCAGGTGGTCAGCCAGTGAGTATTTTCGAGAACTGGCTGCAACAATTACTTCACTTCGAAGCTGAAGAGGGATGGTTGAAGAGTGAGACACTTCATTGCGTTATGGTGTGGAAGTCAGACTCAGACCAGCACCTTCATCCTGTCCTTGCGCGATTACATAGTTATGGGGACAAACAAAGACTGATGGAATCTTTCAGAACCCAGGGGAAAGATCCGATGGGTTTATTTATCGAGAGCACCAGGATTATGATCTTTCAGGACATTTCAGCAGCGGTAATTCAGGAAAGAAAATCTTTTGATGATATCAAGAAAAGAGTAAGGGAACTCGGGATTCAGTATTCCATACAGTTCCCAGCGGTGCTCTGTATTGCTTTGAATGGATCTGTGAACCCGTCTGACTCTCCAGAGAAAGCGAAAACTTTGTGGATATTTTAAAGTAAGCTGGATGTTTAGATAATCATGTTTCTCTCTTAAAGAATTTTCTTGGATTTTTCTGGTAGTAACCAGTGTTAAATTATAGTCGGGGATGGGTAGAGTACTCAATTTTAACTTCTTCATTAATATTACTACACATTTTCTCTTCCTTTGCTAAGTGCCCACCGGCAGTTGAAGCGGATTTTTGTTGTTAATTGCCCTGGATGCCATATTGGTAGCAGGCAGAAGTTAAAGTTTTGTGATATATAAGCGTCCCCGATGGGCAGGGGTGGTGTGGCGGTACATTACCCTACCAAGTGTCATTGGCACTCTGGTCTTTGTTTCGTTCTTTGTTTTTTTTCGTGTGTTTAGCCTTGGAAAGTTTTGAGAACTGTTTAGTTGTAGTAGTTTTAGTTTGTACAGTTTTTAGGCTCTATGAGTCTTTTTTCATTAATGATCAGCGATGTTTAATTGGATGTGAAACTCGAGTGTTGAAATGTTGCTACAATGTGTTAAAGATAATGATGTGCTTAAATGGCCTACCTGGAACATTAAGGGGAGCCATCTGACAGTCAAAAGGAAAAATATACTTGCTAGTCTTAAAAAGGAGGGGGTGAATGTTGTCCTATTGCAGGAGATGCACCTTGATGACAGGGAACATTTGACGTTACAGCAGGGCGGATTTTATCGGGTTAATTTCTCGTCTTTTAATACTAGGAATAGGGGAGAAGCCATACTGGACAGGAAGAATCTTCCATTTAAATTATTAGATTGTATTAGACACTCACGGGAGGATCATAATCCCAAAAGCCTTGAACTATGCGAAATAATACAGTATTTTGAATGTTTATTGCCCCCCAGCGCACCCTCTTAAAATCCTGGTAATTGCATTTGCCAAATTAAGTTATCTTTCAACGTGGCACATTATTGTAGAAGGAGATTTCAACTGTCTTATGGACCTCATTATGGGCAGAATGTTTAAACGGCCCCCAATACCCCCGTTATAATGTAAGCAATTAGTGGATGTGTGTGCATAACTAGATGTCTGGAGGCAGATCTACCTCACAAGTCGGGATTTTATTTTCTTCTTTAACCCGCAGGAATGGCACACGAGGGTTGATCTCTTCCCCATCCCTGCAACAATCTTAGATTCGGTGGCATCCTACGCAATTAGGAATATTATCACAACATACCTGCCCCAGAAGTGGGATAGATGCCACATAAGATTTTGCTGGATATAGCTGAGGGTATTATGTTTTTGTCAAATCCCACAATTTCAGCAGCTCACGTGATGTAATGCATTAATTCGTCTGTCGCCTTTTCGGGCTATAGGATTAATTTTACAACGTTGGAGACCATGCCTATGGGAGGCCTTATGGAAATACCTGATGTTGACGGCAAATCCTGGTTTCCTTTTAAATGATCAAGGTGGGGAAGGGGGGTCGTTCTTTATTTTGGTATATTCATTACATCTGTCTTTGATACTTTATTTAGCATGAACTATATCCATGTATTTAACAAAATTAAACAAGACCGTCAAAGATGGGAGGCGCTTCCAATATCCTGGCTTGGTCGAATAGCTTTTATTAAAACGAATGTCCTTCCTCATTTACTATACCCCGTGAATGCTTCCTTTGATGTTTCCCAGACAGATATTTAGGAGACATAATGGCTGGTTTAGCTCTTGTATTAGGCACCATAAGCAACTCTTTATCAAGCTAACCAAATTGTAACTACCCCCAAATTATGGGGAGTAGATCTCCCAGATTAAAAGCTGTCAATCAAGCTCTTTTTATCCTCCATTACATATTGAACCCTCTCAGACAAAGTGAACTATTGTTGTTAGATTACTTACAGTATGGAAACAGGCCCTTCAGCCCAACAAGCCCACACCGACCCGCCACCCACCCAGGCCCATTCCTCTACATTTTCCCCTTCATCTAACACTCGGGGCAATTTAGCATGGCCAATTCACCTGACCTCCCACTGTGGGAGGAAACCGGAGCACCCAGAGAAAACCCATGCAGACACCAGGAGAATGTGCAAACTCCATGCAGTCAATTGACTAATGAGGGAATTGAACCCGGGTCTCTGGTTCTAGCAATGCTAACCACTGTGCCACCGCGCCACCCACTATTGATCTTAGGCAAAATGACAATATTTATAGAGTATTGTCATAACCCAATAATTATCAATACTGTTAAAGCATGAGTGACAATGCATCAGATTGAGGGGAATACAATCAAAACCATGTCTCTTACCCCTATAATTGGTATACTGGGTTGTCATCCGGGGATAATGGATTCCAGGTTTAAACTGTGGGCAGCAAGGGCTGTACCTTGCTTGAGTAATTTTGAATTAGTATAATCCCTACAATGTGGATACAAGCCCTTGGGCCCAGCAAGTCAACTTTGACCTTTTGAAGAGTAACCCACCCAGACACATTTCCCTACCATCCTATACTTACCTTGTCTAATGCCCAAATCTATACATCCCTGAACACTATGGGTGATTTATCAATGACCAATTCGTCTAACATGCTCACCTTTGTACTGTGGGAGGAAACCCACACAGACACGGCGAGAATATGTTAACTCCACACAGCCAGTCACCCAAGGCCTGAACCAAATTCGGGACCCTGGTGTTGTGAGGAAGCAATGCTCACCACTGAGCCACCACGTGTTATTTCATGGAGAAACAATGATATTATTTGATCAAATAACCGTATGGACTACCTAGTAGAGTCCTCTTCTGTTTTTTTTTCCAGATCAGAGATTTGATTTTAAAAAAAACACACTTTTACCAGACTCTTACAGATCTGATAGAGGGAAAAGGGCGGCTATTGCTTAGAATGCACTTTCTGTCAGTGTCCTTTATCATGAGTTGGAGAGTGTCCCCTCAGACGAGACTGTGCAGCTTTGTGATGTCTGCTCGAGACAGTTGGGGTTTCAGAACACTTCGGAGACATCAGAGGACATTTGTGAAAATGTTCGAAGGATTTTGATCTGTAATAGGACCTTTTCCTTGCAGTTGAAAATTCTTCATAGGGTCTATCTTACCCCAGATGATCTCATAAAATGCCAAGTGAGATTATCTTCAGCACGTCCGAAATGCAGAATCACTACAGGCGCTCTTATTCATTGCTTGTGGTCCTGCTGCAGACTTCATATATATTAGAGCACTGTGTCAGATGTGATAGAGTGGGTCTAGGGGACTGAATTGGAGATGGACCTGGTTTCGCTTTTCCTGGGCCTGTCCAGGCTACTTTACATAGATGCACATGGGAAAAAATATCCTTACGTTCTGTGCTAGGAAAAGCATTCTGTTGTGTTGGATGTTGTGAGATTTATAGAAGATATGGCAGAACGTTTTGGATTACCGTGATACAGGCTGATCTGTCACTCTCAGAAGGGTTTTATATAGTCATGACGATATTATCTAAAGAATTTTATATCCAAAGAGGAAGAAGAATGAACATAAAATGTATATCAGTTAATGCTCTTGAAGAATGAGAACTATCATTTTGTTACGCTGAGCTGTATTATCTATTCATTACTTATTGCTTATTTTTGTTTTTCTTCTGTTCCGTTTAGTATTTTTAACTTGTTTTGTATGTACATGCACATAGATGAAATTTTGATCAGTTATTTGAGTTGTGTTGTTATTGGTTTATTATAATATTAAAAATCTCCTTTTCAATAAAGATATTTTTAGAAGTATTAAAATGCTAACATTGATAGAATTGAGTCCCAAAGAACTCTCATTAGAGAGACCACTCATGATGGTTTATCCTGAGGGTTACCACACCTCGAGTGTTGGGGTGAGGTTGAGGGAGCGTCCCCTTCATGGTAATCTCTATCACTATGAGGAACTGAACCTGTGCTGCTGGCATCAGTCTGCATCATAAACCAGCCGTCTAACCAACTGAGTGGGAGACAGTGTAACTGTTACGGACAGAAGTAGTCACGGCACAAGGCAAAAGAAACATCCATAACAAGGAAAGTGGTACAATTCAGGTAATGGTCAAGATAACGGCTGGGGGGTAAAAACGTTCTCTGCTCGAAATTGTATGTTATAACAAGACATGTTTAGAAGCTGTCTTCGATTTAATATCATTAGGTGAATGAAGTGAAATGACTAAGTGTGATTGGATATCTATAACCATAAAATAAGTGTAGATTTTTGTTTGGTCTGTGTAAAGTATGCTGACAGTTGCATGAAAGTATATAGTTCATGGAATATACTGTGAGGAAAGTGCGTTCCATGGGAAATGCCCTCAAACAGGTACTTGAAGAAAACTGAGGTAAAAGTGCCTGTGTGCCGTCTGAACAGTGACAGGAACCCAGGGGGTTAAATGACTGAAAGTTCCTGTAACATGGAACTGAGAAAACTATCAGATCAGCCAGGAACGTATTAAATGCTAGAGCACGTTTGAAGGGCTGAATGGCCTCAACATGTTTTGGAATGTGTGTGATTTGGAAAAAGTGCATCTATTCTCCGTCTTCTTATGTGTTACACACTGGGGCACTGCCATTTTCCCGAAACTGGGCATTATTTGGAACATTATCTGGAACATTCCATATTCAATATTCTCCGGAATATACTCTAACTGTGTGGGGGGTATTACAACGGCGAGAGAGACAGAGAGGGAGAGAGCGGAGCTGCTGTATGCCACAGTGAGAGTGGTGGAGCATGAGCCTTGTTCGGTGGTCGGTGCTATAACAGATATACAGTGAGTGTGAGGGAGCAGAGAGTATACGGTGACCCTTATTCTGACAGAGCAGGGAAGGTCATTGATGCTTGTCCTGTATTGCTGGACATTTCTTCAGACCACAGATACAGCACTGAGCTGGGTGGTGAGGTCAGACCATGCTCGGTGCGTATGATGGTATGGCCCCCTCTGGAAAGGGAATGGTCCCCCTCTGTACTAGCCCATCCACTACGCACGCCATGCTCCGTCAACAAACTGTGGTGTAATTGCCCCTTATCTGCCATGCTTGGGGTAAACCGTACAGTGCAGCTCCAAACAGAGAAACCTCAGCTGTGTTCCCCTTGGCCTTTTAAAGATGGCACGAGTGCCAGGAAACACAGAATATTTAGGGGCATCCGGGCGACTGTGAGTACCACCAATCATGATAGGTGGGAGAATTGGGCTGGCATCCACTAGAGGTGGGTAGTTAATGAGGTGAGCTCGATAAGATAGCACCTGGAAACTAGCTCAGCTTCGTACAGGCAATCCCTCTGTCACACTCAATGAAAATGAAACTGAGACAAATTACTCTTTTATACAGCTCAATGAGGCGAAGACTCTGCTGTCCTCACTCCCAGTTACAAAGCTGCAGAACAAATGCTCATTCAGAACTCTCCATCATGTGAACTCAGAACAATATCCCATTCACTCATAATTCTTCATAATACTGACCCATGTTGCATGTTACCATCAAAATGTCTTCATTTAAGCATTTTGAAACCTGTAAGCATGTCTTTCCATGACATTTTTTCTCAGTCTCTCCCTCTCTGTCTCTATCCCAAAACACTCGGTTTTACAGTCACACGGTTCTACTGCATGGAAACAGGCCCTTCGGCCCAGCTGGTCCATGCTGACCAAAATTGTACATCCACACTCACCCTATTTCCCTGCCTTTGCTCTGTATCCCTCTAATTCTTTCCTATCTGTGTATTTGTCCAAATGCCTTTTCAATGATGTTATTGTACCCACTTTAACAACTTCCACTGGCAGCACCGTTCATGTGCGTCCCACACTCTGTGTAAAAAGTTGCCCCTCAGCTTCCTTTTTATATTTTTCCTCTCCAAACATTAACAAATGTCATCTTGTTCTTGAATCTCCAACCTTGCAAAAGAAATTTGAAATATTCACCCCTATGCATGTCTCTCATGATTTAGAGTTACACTGCTGTGAGAACCTCCTCAGTTTTCTACTCTGTTCTAGAAGTATGTTCTAACTTGTCCAAATTCTCCCTATAACTCAGACCCTTTAGCCCAGGAAACATCGTTGAAAATTTCTTCTATATTCTTTCTAGTTCAATAATATCCTTTCTAGAGCAAGGTGAACAGAACTGACCACAATACTTCAACTGCAGCATCACCAACATCGTGTACAACCGCAACATAACGGCCCAACTTCCATACTCAATGCCCTGATGAAGGCCAGTGTGCCAACAGCCTTCTTCACTGTCCTGTGTATCTGTGACTCAAATTTGAGGCAACCGTGCACCTGATCTCCAACATCCTTTTGTTCCACTACACTCCTTAAGTTCCTCTCATTCACCATTAAACTCTTACCTGGATTTGACTTTGCAAAATGTAAGATGTCACACGTATCTATATTAAACTGGAATTGCTATTTCTCAGCCCAGTTTCCCAGCTGATTAAGGTACTGCTGCAATTTCTGATAATGTTCCTCACTGTAAACGATGCCTCCTATTTTAGTGTCAGCTGCAAACTTACTAACCTTGCGTTGTGCATTCTGGTCCAAATCATTGATATCGATAATAAACAGCAATGGGGACAGTACCGACCCCTGAGGGAGTCCACTGGTCACAGGCCTCCAGTTCGACAAGCATACCTCCACAATAGCCATTTGTTTCATAATGTCAAGCCAATTGTGTCGCCAATTTGCCAGTTTACCTTGGAGTCCATGCAATCTAACCTTCTAGAACGGCCAACCATGTGGAATCTTATCAAAGGCCTGACTGAAATCCGTATAGACTGTGTCCACCACCCTGCCCTCGACAACTTTCCTTGTCACTTCCTCAAAAATCTCTAACAAAATTTGTAAGGTATGATCTGCCACACACAAAGCCATGCTGACTGCTCCAAGTCAAACTCTGTCTTTCCAAATGCATGCATACGTTATATCTCCGAACCTTCTCAAGTGGTTTACCGAAAACAGATGTGAAGCTTACTGGTCTATATTTCCCAGGCTTTTCTTTGAAGCCCTTCTGAATAAGGGCACAACGTTTGCTACTGCCAAGTCTTCCGGGACCTTGTCTTCTCTCCCCTCTTGCAGTGCTCTTGAATATTTCTGGTCAGGACCAAGAGATTTATCTGACTTTGTGCATTCTAATATGTCCAACAGCACCTCTACTGTGATATGGACTGTAACAAGAAATCACAATTAACCTCCCAAAGGTCACAGATCTTCATGTCTTCCTTCATGATAAGCACAGAGGGGGAATTGAGGACCTCACCCATCTCTTGAGGTTTTACACATGCATGCCCATTTTGGATTTTAAGGTGTCCTATTCTCTCACTAGTTGTTCTTTATCTTTACTATACTGAAATTGGATTCACCCTAATCTTCTCAGCCAAGGCTATCTCATACTCCTTTTTCTCCTTCCTGATTTTCTTCTTCAGTAAACTTCTGTATCCCCGTGTACCTCCTTGATTCCAGCTGCTTGTACCTGAGCCACATTTTTTTTTTGCTGGTCCAAACCTCAATATCTCTTGTCATCCAGGATTTTCTCTTCCAGCCTCACTTTCCCTTCACCCTCACAGGAACATATAAACCTTGAACTAGAGCTATCTCACTTTTGAAGCCCTCACACTTGACCGGGATCCTTTTACCTGGAAACAAACTACTCCAATCAACCCCTGCAAGTCCCTGTCTAATTCCAACAAAATACGTCTTGCCACAATTTAGAACTTGAATCTGTGGAACAATTTTGTTCCTCCCATAACTATTTAATTATTCATACAATGATAGTCACTTTTTCCCAAAATGCTCCCCCACTTTACCTCCGTACCTATCCTACCCTATTTCCCAACAGTAGGTTGAGTTTTTCCCTTCCCGAGTAGGACCCTCGATATATTGCTTGTGGAAACTTTCCTGAACACACTTAAGATATTACGTTCCATCGAAGTTGTTAACCATCTGGAAGTCCCAGTCTATGTTAGGAAAATTTAAATCACCTATTATAATAACCCTCTTGCTCCTGCTCCTCTCACCAGTTTCCTTGCATATTTATTCCACCAATTCCCATTGATGATTTGGAGGCTTATAGTGCAACCACTATAACATCACCATCCTCCTCTTACTTCCTTGCATCATTCACAAAACCTCATCGGATATTATCTCAGTTATTATCTCAGTGACACTCGCCTGAATCAGAACTGCTGGTATTTACTACTGTTTCCATTTACATCTATCCCTTGCAATGATTTTCACATCCGCAGCATCCCTTGTCAAGGCACAGTGGAGATATGGAGCTGTAAATTGATGGGAGCTGCACATCCTGTCACTTCCAACATTGGCTTCAACTTTCCCCACACTGGGCAGCGATCTAACACAGTGTTACCATACAATGCAACAGCCTGGGATTATATATGAATGAACCAGCGCGGACTGCACAGCTCCCAAAGCTGGACATTTAGCCCAGGATTATAGATCAAGCATTGGTGCGGGCTGCACAGAGTTCCACTCTGGACCGGATATATACAGTGCTCCATTCTGAATTTATAATGGATGGGCTGGTTATGTGAGTTTGATTGCAAATGTGAGAGAACTAAATATCTGGCAATATCTTCATTTTGTGTTTTCATTCTTGTGATTGGACACTTCAAATCCTGACTCATCCTTAGATCTGACCCTCTGGATGAGTCATGGTGACTGTTGTTACAGCATTTGGGTGTGCAACATGACCAACAAATGGAGCAGAGGCTGCAGAGAGGGGGCCTCCATAAAATGGAAAGAGGGAATCACAATCAAATCAGCCGTGGTCTTAGTGAATGGTGAGGCAGGATTGAATGGATCACTAATGCAACTTATTCATATATTTATGTTTGTTCCAAGCAAACTCCCCTTTTCTCCCAGTATCCCATACTGGTGGGGATGAGTCACCTCCTCCTGTTCCTGTGTAACAGTATCCTGGGGGCTCACTCTCTTACAGATTTCCCTGTGGCCCAGTATCGAGCAGTTGAATGACTCCCTCCTTTTCAGGTATCCCAGTCTCGAGCAGTTGAGTGACTGCCTCCTGTCCCTGTGTCCCAGTCTCGAGCAGTTGAGTGACTGCCTCCTGTCCCTGTGTCCCAGTCTGGAGCATTTGAATGACTCCCTCCTGTTCCTATGTCCCTCTCTCGAGCGGTAGAATGACTCCCTCCTGTTCCTATGTCCCAGTCTCGAGCAGTTGAGTGACTCCCTCCTGTCCCTGTGTCCCAGTCTGGAGCATTTGAATGACTCCCTCCTGTTCCTATGTCCCTCTCTCGAGCGGTAGAATGACTCCCTCCTGTTCCTATGTCCCAGTCTCGAGCAGTTGAGTGACTCCCTCCTGTCCCTGTGTCCCAGTCTGGAGCATTTGAATGACTCCCTCCTGTTCCTATGTCCCTCTCTCGAGCAGTTGCGTGACTCCCTCCTGTCCCTGTGTCCCAGTCTCGAGCAGTTGAGTGACTGCCTCCTGTTCCTGTGTCCCAGTCTTAAGAAGAAGAGTGACTGCCTCCTGTTCCTGTGTCCCAGTCTCGAGCATTTGAATGACTCCATCCTATTCCTATGTCCCACTCTCGAGCAGTTGAATGACTCCCTCCTGTCCCTGTGTCCCAGTCTCGAGCAGTTGAGTGACTGCCTCCTGTCCCTGTGTCCCAGTCTCGAGCAGTTGAATGTCTCCCTCCTGTTCCTGTGCCCCAGTCGCGAGCAGTTGAATGACTCCCTCCTGTTCCTGTGTCCCAGTCGCGAGCAGTTGAATGACTGCCTCCTGATCCCAAATTTGAGAAAATTCATGTCCGCCTCCTGTTCTTGTGTAACAGGCTCCAATAGCTCTTTGCTCACCTGCTGCTCCTGTGGAATGGAGGTGAGGGCCGGAATGGCCTCTTCACATGCTTTATGGCTTTTCTTGACTAAAAGCCTTTCTCCTGCATCTGTAAAATGACATCAAAATCTGAACGACTGGCAGAATTCAGAAGCTGAATAGCAACCTCCTGTTCCTGTGTGATACACTCAAGAGACAATAGAGTCTCAGAGATATACAGCATGGAAAGAGACCCTTCGGTCCGGCCGTCCATACCGACCAAACATCCTAAATAAATTTCGTTCCCTTTCCCAGCACTTGGCCCATCTCCCTGTAAATACTTCCCATGCACATACCATCCAAATGCCTTTTAGATGGTGTAAATGTACCTGCCTCCACCACCTCTTTTGGCTGTTCAATCCATACAAACAGCAGTCTCTGTGTGAAAATGTCCCTATTTAACTCTTTCCCCTCTCACCTTAATCCTTTGTCTTCTAATTTTGAACTCGCCAATCCTGGGGAAATGACATTGACTGTTTGCCTTATCTATGCACCTCATGATTTTATAAACCTCTTTAAGATCACCCCTCAGCCTCAAAACTTGAAAATAGTCCCAGCCTATTCAAACTCTCCCTGTAACTCTAATCCTCCAACACCTGCAATATTCTTTTAAATCTCTTCTGCACCCTTTCAAGTTTGACAGCATCTTTCCAACAGCAGGGTGACCAGAATTAAAGGCAGTATTACAAAAGTAGCCAAACCATTGTCCTGCACGGTTGAAACATGTCGTGAAAATGTTTAGACTCAAAGCAGGTACCGATAAAGGGAAGACCACCAAGTGCCTTCTTCACTATGCTGCCTACCTGTGACAGCACTTTCAAGGAACTGAGAACCTGCACCACAAGGGGCCTCACAGGGCAGCGATCTGGGTTTAATTCCACCCTTAATCACTGGCTGTGTGGAGTTTTTACATTCTCCCCGTGTCTGCATGAGTTTCCTCTGAATGTTATGTTTTCCTCCCACAGTATAAAGATATACAGATACGGGTAGATTGGCCATGCTAAATAGCATAAAGTAACCAGGGATGTGTAGGCAAGGTTGATTAGCCATGGGAAATGCAGGCTCAGAGGGATTGCGTAGGGGTTTGTCCAGTGGGATACTTTTTAGAGGGACGGTGTGGCCTCGATGTGCCGAATAGCCTGTTTCCTCACTGTAGGGATTCGATAATTTCAATGGAGTTCTCTTTGATTGGCAACGTTCAACATAACCCTACTACATGTCTTGCCCTGATTTGTCTTGTCAAGATGCAAAACCTCAAATTTATCTAAATTAAACTCCATCCGCCAGTCAGGCTAGTTTCTTTAATCTGCTCAAATAGCACGTTTATGATCCAGAGCAATGTCACTCCAACTATGATGGAATGATGAATGGTAAATGAATGGTGGATATTGCAAATAAAGACTCAATATTTCCCGTTCTAAAACACTGACACACACACACACACACACACATACACACACACACACACACACACACACACACAAAATAAACGCAATCTCTGCAATTTCACGTTGAAACATCCTTCTCCAAATATTAGTGTAACTCATGACAAAAGGAAAAATTGAGAGATTGTCCAAAACGTTATTCTGCTTCTGAAGATATTGTACTCACACAGTTGCGAGCAATGGGATTTTATCCTGGGAGAGATGGATTTGGCTGAATTCCCTTTGCATTAGGCAGTCAGGAGGTTCCAGGTTGGCACAGTGGCTCAGTAGTTCGCATTGTTCCACCACAGCGTCAGGGACATGAGTTCAATTCCAGCCTCGGGCGACTATCTGCGTGGAGTTTGCATCTTCTCCCCTTGTCTGCGTGCTCCCGTTTCGTCCCACAGCCCAAAGCTGTATAATTCAAGTGGATTGGTCAAATAGTCCATAGTGTTCAGCGATTTCTACTTTAGGTGCACGAGTCAGTGGTAACTGTAAGGGCATGGGAAGGTTACTCTTTGGAGGGTTAGTATGGACTTGTTGGGCCAAAGGGCTTGTTTCCACACTGCAGGGATTCTATAAAAATAAGAATGGTAACAATAATAGTAGAGTTTTGTTTTAGCTCGTACACGTTACTGTGATGAGGAATAATGAAGGAGAGAGTGTGCAATAGGCTATTTCTTCTCTGGCAGATGACGTTTTCTCCCTCTCTGAGTTGAATCACACAATAATGTCATTCTCTGCCAAACTGGACCATGTGAGGTCTCCTTGTACATTGTCCAAACTATGTCTCCATCGCATTCCCTGTTCCATGTCGGTGCATCATTGCTGCTGTCATACACAGAGCCATACACTGAGCAGAAAATGGTCTCGGTCGATTTGAAAATATGTTTATATGTCCCTGCGTCATTAAAAAATAAAATGTTTAATGTATTCAGAATACATAGAACATGAAACATAGAACAGTCCAGCACAGAACAGGCCCTTCAGCCCACGATATTGTGCCGACCATTGATCCTCATGTATGCACCCTCAAATTTCTGTGACCATATGCATATCCAGCAGTCTCTTAAAAGTTCCCAATGATGCTGCTTCCACAACTGCTGCTGGCAATGCATTCCACGCTCTCACAACTCTCGGTGTAAAGAACCCGCCTCTGACATCCCTCTATACTTTCCTCCAACCAGCTTAAAACTATGACCCCTTGTGATAGCCATTTCTGCACTGTGAAATAGTCTATGGCTATCAACTCTATCTACGTCTCTCATAATCTTGAATACCTCAATTAGGTCCCCTCTCCTCCTCTTTTTCTCCAGTGAAAGAAGTCCGAGCTCAGTCAATCTCTCCTCATACGATAAGCCCTCCAGTCCAGGCAGCATCCTGGTAAACCTCCTCTGAACCCTCTCCAAAGCATCCACATCTTTCCTATAATAGGGTGACCAGAACTGGACGCAGTATTCCAAATGCGTTCCAACCAAAGTTTTATAGAGCTGCAACAAGATCTCACGGCTCTTAAACTGAATCCCCCTGTTAATGAAAACCAAAACACCATATGCTTTCTTAACAACCCTGCCCACTTGGGAGGCCATTTTAAGGGATCTATGTACCTGCACACCAAGATCTCTCTGTTCGTTCACACTGCCAAGAATCCTATCCTTAATCCTGTACTCAGCTTTCAAATTCGAGCTTCCAAAATACATCACCTCACATTTATCCAGGTTGAACTCCATCTGCCACCTCTCAGCCCATCTCTGCACCCTGTCAATGTCCCACTGCAGCCTACAACAGCCCTGTATACTGTCAACGACACCTCCAACCTTCGTGTCATCTGCAAACTTGCTGACTGATTCTTCAATCCCCTCATCCAAGTCATTAAAAAAAATACAAACAGTAGAGGCCCAAGGACAGAGCCCTGTAGAACACCACTCACCACTGACTTCCAGGCAGAATATTTTCCTTCCACTGCCACTCGCTGTCTTCTGTTAGACAGCCAATTCTGTATCCAGACAGGTAACACAGACACCAATGTTAAAATGAATGTTTTGTTTTAACAAATACAGAAATTGCTGGAAAAGCTCGGCAGGTCTGTCAGCATCCAGATGCCTTTTACATGATGTAGTTGTACCAGCCTCCACCACTTCCTCTGGCAGCTCATTCCATACGCACACCACCCTCTGTGTGAAAAGGTGCCCCTTAGGCCTCTTCAAAATCTTTCCCCTCCCACTTTCCACCAATGCCCTCTAGTTTTGGACGCCCCTAACCTGGGGAAAAACCTTGACTACAAACCTTATCCATGACCGTTCTGATTTTATAAACCTCTACTGCTGCGAAATGTGACTCCAATCAACACGAATGGCTGTACGTTCAATAATCCTGGTCCTAAATGCTGACATTCAACGCTGACACCTGTTCATTCTCCATCAAGTCACAATTCTAAAACCAGTTTCATCAGTTTGTTCAGATATATTAGGAGACACTTCTGTGGGATTTACACCTAGACCTTTGTGCCCGGAGGTAGGGGCAAGAGCACCACTCGGCAATACCCATAAAGCTGTAACATTATTCTCCTGTGTGTTTGTCCATCAGCCTGTTATGACATGCTGAGACATACCTCTGCAACAGGCAGGACATGAATCCACACCTTCTGGGCTAGAGCTAGGAACACTACCAAACAATTTCAGGAATTGGAATCAAACCCAGAGCCATGGCTCAGAGACAGGGACACTACCCACTACACGACTATACCCAGATTTTGGGTCACATTTTAAGGGGCAGCGTTCAGCTCGGTGTGGATTTATTATAATCAGGTTACCATTACTGAACTACACAAAACATTTTGTTTTGTTAAACAAGTTCAAGATCCGAATTAACTATGAACATCTTTAATCGCTATTATCTGTAGTCTGCAATATTAGGGAAAGAAATCCTGCAGACACACTCTGCCCAGTGAAGGGCCTCACATAGATATTTATTACTGAACACCAGACACGGAGAAAGACCATAATTTCTGGTCCAAAAACACCGACCAGTAGAACCCAACTCTCACGTGTGTCTGCCCTCTGCCTAAAACCATGAAATGATACCAGGCTGCTGATTACTGTCCAGCCTCTCCTCCCCACTGACTGTGTCTGCAATCCGTCCCTCCTCCCCCTAACCACACAAGGCAAACCAAGCTCAGGGTCTTTGTGAAAATCAAGGCCGGAGTGTGCAGGCCTCCTGGAGAGTGATGGGCATTTTAAAATTAAACGGGGAAGGTGAGGAGGTGGTAATATCACTCACTGGCCGAGGCGTGGCAGATGGATTTAAGTTTGGATTAATGCGAGGTATTGGATTTGGTAAATCAAACAAGAGTCGGACTTATACAATTAAACATAGGGCCTTTGGCAGTGTTGTAGAACAGAGACCTCGGCCATCAGGTATAATTATTTAAAAGTTGCATCTCATATAGATAATGTGGTTCAGAAGGTGTTATGCACACTTGTCTTCAATGGTCAGACCTTTGAGTATCGGAATTGGGACGTCATGTTGAGATTGTACAGGATATTGGTGAGACCTCTTCTGGAATACTTTGTCCAGTCTGGACATCCTGCCCGCTCATTCCAAAGGCACACAACCCTCTGGGTGAAAAATCTATCCTGATGTCACTTTTAAATATTTCTCCTCTTATCTTACAACTATGTTCTCTAGTTTTGGTCTCCACTACCCTTATAAAATATATTGACTATTCACTTTGATATTATTGACCTTGATATTATTAAGCTGGAGAGGGTTCAGAAGAGATTAACCTGGATGCTGCTGGAAATGGAGGGATTGAGCTTCAAGGAGAGATAATTATTTTAGACAGTAGCTGGCTTGTGTGTGGAATAAACTTGCAGAAACAGGGACAGTTACAACGTTTAAAGGACATTTAGATCAGTACATGGATGAGACATCAGTTTGGATGGTGCTGTGAGCAGCTGCCCTCTCCCTCCCCCTCTCTGAATGAATCCCTGTTGGTTTTCACCCTCTGTCAATGCTGGTGCAGTGGCGTGTGGAGGCCAGCAGAGGGTGACATTGCATCACTTTCAGCACCACAGAGACTGTCAGACCTGCCCCACACAGAGTCACACAGATACACACACAGCAATTGTTAGGACATGGCATAGATCCCATCTGGTAATTTAAACTAAACAGAAATAAATGTTCAATTCGCCTCGTAAACTGTTAAAATATGAGTGACAGAAAACTCCCAAATTCCAATGTTTAAATAAAAACAACAATGTATTTTTTAACACTGAAAGTGAACTGAAAGACCCTCTATCTCTTAACTGCTTATAACCCGACTCCAGCTCTATAGCAATGTACTGTTTCTGCGTCTGCCATCCTCTAATATCACAGGTTCTCAGAGATATCTCAGTAAGCTCTCAGTTCAGAGCAGCATTCACCCTCGCTTAAAGGTACAGTACACACTTTCACCTTCATCCCATTATATCCTGGTGAGTATAGATAAGTGGAACCTATCCGATTTCTCTTGCTCTGTGGTTTGTCAATATTTCATCTACTCTGTCTCGTATATGTCAGGATTTTTGTTGCTCCATTGACAGCATGTCATTATTCGACCCTGTCCGTGGGAATATATCAGTATTTCACTTGCTCACACTCCTGTGTGTGGGGCAGGATTTCAGTTATTTCATGGGGACTGTGACACTATGACAATCTTAATGTTTGTACATGGTACCTAACCTGCAAGAATTGTAAAGTCTATGGGGGACAGTGTGGAACTCTAACAGGACAGTGACATGCTGGTAGACGGGGATCAATGCAGAGCAGTGTGAGGTGATGCACTTTGGTAGGAAAGACAATGAAAGACAGTTTAAAACAGGCTGTGCTGTTATAAATGGACTGCAGGAACAGAGAGCGCTGCGTGTAGATGAGAACAGATTGTGTAAGATGTCAGGACAAGTGGGGAGATCAGGAACTATCACAGATTAGTTTCAGAATCTGAGCTGTTTACAGGAGGAGATGTAGCAGGGAGCCTCTGTGCTCCCTTCCTGGGAGGTGGTGGTGACGATGTGATGTGAGCCCACCCTCCTGCCCCCCGAGACAGTGGGGATTCCATTTGTACCAGCTCGACACAGAAGGGAGATGGCATCAGGGCCACAGCTTCGAAGCTGTGCCGGGGAGAAACGGAGATGCCAATGGGTTTAAAGTGAGAATTGCCCTTCAGTGAAAAGTGCTCCTTACTCGGTCGGTGGGACGTGGATGTTTCAGAATCTCCACACAAGGCGTCCCGGTCCTCTCCGGCTCATACCAGGGACCTCCCCCCATGGCGGGGGGAGGGGAGTGAGGGAACGGATATCCGGCACTCCACCACCCGGCTTGGCCCTTTCTGTCCTATTCTAGGCTGTTTTTCCTGGAATGGGAGAAATGGAGGGAGGGATGGTTGGGGTGGGTAGCCCTGCTGTTAGTGCTGGTGCAGGTGAGGATAATGGCTAATCGTGAGGTTTTCAGAGGGAGTCTGTAGACAGTGTTGTATCCATGCAGTGTAATTGATGTGGGGGATAAAGTGGATGGAGTGACAGAGAGAGAGAGAGAGAGAGAGAGAGAGACAGAGACAGAGAGAGAGAGAAGGTGCTGCATGCGGCAGTGACAGTGTTGGAGCATTAGCCTTATTCGGGGGTCGGTGCTATGACAGATATACCGTGAGTGTGAGGGAGCAGAGAGAATACGGTGACCCTTATCCTGACAGAACGGGGAAGGTTATTGATGCTTGTCCTGTATTGCTGGACATTTCTTCAGATCTCAGATACTTCACTGAGCTGGGTGGGGTGCTCAGACCATGCTCAGTGGATCTGGTGTTGTGGTTCCCTCTGGGAAGAGAATGGTCCCCTCTGTACTAGCCCATCCACCAGGACCGCCGTGCCCCTATCGACAAACCAGGGTGTAATTGCCCCTTATCTGCCATGCTCGGGGTAACCTGTACAAGGTAGCTCCTAGCTGAGAAATCTCAACCATGTGCCCATTGGCCTTAAAGATGGCACCAGTGCCAGGGACCATGGAATATCCAGGGGCACCCGGGTGATGGTGAATACCTCCAGCCATGATGGGTGGGAGAATCAGGCTGGTATTGAATGAGAGGGACACCATGAGTGGGGGGGGGGTCGTCAATGAGTTGTGTTTGATAAGATAGCACCAGGAATCTAGCTAGGCCTCAGACAGATAATCTCTCTGTCACACTCAGTGAAAATGGCACTGAGGCAAATTATTGTTAGAATCAGCCCAGTGAGTCATAGATTCTGTTGTAACTACTCCCATTTACAAAGCTATAGAACAAATGCTCACCAAAACTCTCCATCATTTCACCTCACACTAATCTCCCTTTTCCCATCTTTCCTGGGAAGACTGGCTCATGTTAATGGATGTTATCGAAGTGTCGACATGTCAGCATTCTGAAACCTGGTAACACATCCATCCATGACGATGTGTCTCAGTCTCCCCCTCTCTGTCTATACCCAAACCCCTCCCATGTGGTGATATTTAAACTGATTCCCCCAACATCTCTCTCTGGCAGTGATGTTCACACCCACAGCACCCCCTTGTCAGGGCACAATGGAGATATGGAGCTGTAAATGGGTGGTAGCTGTACGTCCTGTCACTTCCAGCATGGGCTGTAAGTTTCCCCACACTGGGCAGGGATCTAACACAGTGTTACTGAGCAATGTACTGGGGTGGGGTACACAGCCCTACATGCTGGGAGGGTAACTTTTCCTGGTTTACAGATCAAAGCACTGGGGTGGGGTACACAGTCCTACATGCTTGGAGGGTAACTGCTCCTGGGTTACAGATCAATGCACTGGTTTGGGGTACACAGTCCTACGTGCTGGGAGGTTAACTGCTCCTGGGTTACAGATCAATGCACTGAGGTGGGGTACACAGTCCTACGTGCTGGGAGGGTAACTGCTCCTGGGTTACAGATCAATGCACTGGGGTGGTGTACACAGTCCTACATGCTGGGAGGGTAACTGCTCCTGGGTTACAGATCAATGCACTGGGGTGGGGTACACAGCCCTACGTGCTGGGAGGGTAACTGCTCCTGGGTTACAGATTAATTCACGGTTGATCACTGCACAAGCCTCTGTGCTGGTCAGACTGTCCGGTTGAGGTTTATAGATAATGCAATGGTGTAGTCTGTGCAGCTCCCCGTGCTGGATGGATATTTCAAACAGGTTTACACATTAGTGCGCTGCTGTGGTCTCCACAGCTCCCGGTGCTGGACAGATATCTAGTGCGGGGTTATAGATCAATGTACTGCTGTGGTCTACACAGCTCCCCGTGTTCCTGTGTGGCAGATTTGAAATGCCGAATGTTCCCTTCCATTTCCTGTGTTACAGGTATGACAGATTAAAAGATCTGCTCCAATCGCTGAGTAACAGCCTCCAATGGCTGAATGGCCTCATTCTGTTCCTGTTGAAAACTCCTGATGGTCTGAATAGCCTGCCTCAGTAACGGTGCAGTTGGGAATGGTGCTGAATATTTTGAAACCATCAGTGAACAGCCCACTTCTGACTTTATGATGGGGGGAAGGCCATTCATGCTGCAGCTGCTGCTAGCCCACAGTGTCTCATGGATGGCCAGCTTCCACGTACTCGGAACTTTAGAAGTATGTCCTACTTCACAGGAGGGAGTGCCACATCACACAGTGAGCAGCACGCCTAATATGATTTATCTCTCCATCCCGGAGGCTCTCAGCCTCATTTGTGATGAAGGTTTGCTGCCCGAAACGGTGGTTTTCCTGCACCTCGGATGCTGCCTGACCTGCTGCGCTTTTCCAGGAACACACTAATCTTGAGTATGTCAAATGTGAGGCTGAGACTGTCCCTCCCCAGGACTGTGTGCTGGCTGTTCCTACAGATACTGTCAGGGACAGATCCATCTGGGACAAGGAGTTTGTTGAGTATGTTTCCCCCAGTCTGGCTGTTGTGTAATGAAGCCTCTCCCTGCTCAGTCAGTGGGGGGCCCGTGGGGACATTCCTGGTGATGGCCATTGAAGTTCCACACACAGAGGATGCTCTGTGTCCTTATCACCCTCAGTGCTTCCACTGATTTGTTTTCAACATCGAGGGGAACTGAGTTACCACTGAGAGGAGGGGTGGGAGGCAGGAGATAACCATCCTCAGGCGATTTCCTTGACCATGATCTGTTACCATGAGATTTCCTGGGTTCTGGAATCAATGTTGGGGAATCGCAGGGTAACTCCTTCCCTGAATATATCCCAGGGTATCCCCACCACTGGTCGTCTGTCCTGCCAGTGGGACAGGATATACCCAGGGATGGTGATGGGGCTTCATGAAACGTTCTGGGCGACACGGTGGCACAGTGGTTAGCACTGCTGCTTCACAGCACCAGAGACACAGGTTCAATTCCCGCCTCAGGTGACTGACTGTGTGGAGTTTGCACATTCTCCCCGTGTCTGCGTGGGTTTCCTCCGGGTGTTCCAGTTTCCTCCCACAGTCCACAGACGTGCAGGTTAGGTGAATTGGCCATGCTAAATTGCCCGTAGTGTTAGGTGAAGGGGTAAATGTAGGGGAATGAGTCTGGGTGGGTTGCTCTTCGGCAGGTCGGTATGGACTTGTTGGGCTGAAGGGCCTGTTTCCACACTGTAAGTAATCTAATCTAATCTAAATTATCCATCAGGCCCGATCCTGTGAGTATGATGGTGTTGGATTGTTTCCTGACTGGGAATGTGGTGCTGGAAAAGCACAGCAGGTCAGGCAGCATCTGAGGAGAGGGGAATAAACCATTCATCAGGAATGAGGCTTCTGGGCCGGGGAGCTGAGAGATAAATAGGAGGGGGCTGTGCAGGAGCTGGGGCTGGGGCTAGGGGGAAGGGAGCTGGGAATGTGATCGGGAGACGGAGGTGGGGGATAGGTGATAGGTAAGAGAGGAGGGTGGGGTGGATGGAGGGAAGGTCATGGACAGGTCAAAGTGTTCCCCGGAACGTTCTGTCCCCGACATTCTATAACTGACATTCCCCGGAACGTTCTGTCCCTGACATTCTATAACTGACATTCCCCGGAACGTTCTGTCCCCAACATTCTATAACTGACATTCCCCGGAACGTTCTGTCCCTGACGTTGTTTGTTTGTGAACGGCCGGACGTCAGTGAATTGAACAAACGATAAGATCCCGAGGGAAGAGATCCCGTTCCAGGGAGAAGGAGACACTGTTCCGAAGGCCCATCAGGCAGTTAAAGGGGTGAATACGTTTTCCCTGCGTTTCCATTTCTTCCCGACACAGGATCGACCACAATTTAAACCAAAACACAGAAATTCCCAAACTCCGTTTGTCTTCAGGAAACTGGGAGAGAATCCTTCAGGACAGCAACGTTCCCACCCTCCGTATTAGGAACTGGGAAGGAGTGACCTGTGTCTGCTCTCGATTGATCGAGTGTGTGGGAATGTTCTAGAAAATATCTGTCCTCATGGATGTGTCTCTCTGTGTTTGGGGAGGGAGGGTTTCTTGTGGTTTGTGTCACATTTTTGTTAGTAATTCCGACCTTCCCATTTGTTATTCGAGCTCCAATTATTTTAATAAATCCCTGAATACAGAGACACCTTTGAAAATCTCACTGGTCCCCGATCAAACGGGTCCCTTTGCCTCCAGGCTGATGGATAATGGGTTTGTTTTCCTTCCTCACAGTTAACGTAGTGACCATCTACGTCCTGCTTTATAAAGATTGTGGATCGTCTCCATGTGTCAGACGTTACCTGGGGGCCATGGCAGCGGCGGATCTCCTGGTCATTATCCTCGACCTGATCCTGAGACACATTCCCATTGTTTATCGGGAACAGTTTTATTTCCTGTACTCCGTCCCCGTGTGTAATATCCACGCCGTCCTGCTTTATGCAGCCACTGACTGCTCTGTCTGGTTCACCGTCACTTTCACCTTTGATTGGTTTGTGGCCATTTGTTGCCAGAAGCTGAAAAGTAAACATTGCAGTGAGAAAACGACGGCTGTGGTTCTGGGAGCAGTGACTGTGCTGAGCTGTTTAAAGAACATTTTCTGGGATTTTATGTACACGGCTCAGTATCGGCTGTGGAACGGCCCCTGGTTTTGCGATGTAACAAACGCTGTTGGAGTCTCCAGTGTCTGGGTCACCATCGAGTACCTCCACCACATTCTAACCCCGTGTGTCCCATTTCTCCTGATTCTGCTGCTCAATGTTCTCACCGTCAGACACATTTTAGTGACCAGCATAGCCCGCAGGAGACTCCGCGCTCACACCAATGGGGACGCTCAGTCTGACACAGAAATGAGAAACCGACAAAAGTCCATCATTTTACTGTTTGTGATCTCGGCCAATTTCATCCTGTTATGGTCAACGTTAATGTTGTATTCGATATGGTACTGGATGTTGTGGATTGGGTATAAGTCTGTGTTTCTCGATCCCTTTGTGCAGGAATTGGGCTTCATGCTGCAGCTCCTCAGTTGCTGCACAAACACCGCGATTTATGCCGTGACCCAGACTAAGTTCAGGCAGCAGCTGAAGAATGTGCTGAAATATCCCTTCACCCAAATCCATCCATCCATCAAATTCCCTCACTAATCACACCATCCGGGATTTTCTCATTTCAGTTCAGTGTTTCAGCGATGGAGCAGCCTTTCGCTATGGTAACAGACTAAGGGGAGCGCTGGTTTGTCCATCCTTATCCCACAGGGGGATTACAGGGAAACATTTCAATGTTTCTCACAACTCAGGGGCCAGTGAGAAAAGGCACCATCCCACTGACTGTATCCATCACTTCCATTTGTAACCAATAAAAGTGTGGATTAAAGCGTGCCGAGCAGCAGAGTGACCGATGTTGTTGTGTGCCTTTGGGTTGGAGAAGTTGAGCTGGAGAGAGACACACTCAGCCCCAAGTCCTGGTCCTCAGGGAAGGGGAGGGCACCGCGCCCTGAGCTCAGCAGCTGGGGTTAACTCCCTCTGTCCCTCCACTGCAGCCTGGTCTCCGTAATTCATCTCCCCAAATCTTTCTGCTCAATTCTCTCTCTCTCCGTTATCACCTCTCCTCTTCACACTCCCATGTTTCCCATTGCAAACACAATCTCCCCAACCCCGGTTTCCCCACCTGCCCCTATCCCCTATCCCCTCACCCTCACTCTCTCTGTCCTGCTGTCTCTGTCTCTCTCCAGCAGTTCCATCTCTACCCCATTTTCCCCTCCTCCTACCTCCCACATCTCACCACTCCCTACACACAGCCTCATGACCAACCCACCCCACACCCCACAGTCTCTGGTTCAGAGGGAGAGGGAAGGACCAGGGGGACAGAATGTATCTGAGACAGGGGGAGGGAGGGAAGGAGGGACAGCGATTCAGTCAGAGAGAAACGGAGGAAGGTGGGGGAGAGAGAGAGAGAGAGAGACACTGATTGAGTTGGGTCAAGATTGAGAGAAGGTGGAGGGAGAGTGAAGGAGAGGGGGAAGAGAGAGGGGGGCAAGGGACAGATAGGGTGATATAGGGGAGGGCGAGAGATGGGACGGAGGTAGGGGAGGGAATGTCAAGAGGGAGGGAGAGGGTGAAAGAGGGGATGGGAGAGAGAGGGAGCGCGAGTGGGGGAGGAAAAGGTAGGGAGAGGGCGAGAGATAGGAGGGAGGGAGGGGAGGGAGAGAGAGAGAGGGGAGAGGTTGCGAGAGGGAGGATGAAACAGAGGAGTGAGTGAGTGGAGGACAAGAGAGAGGAGCACGAGAGGGAGGGAGAGTGGGAGAGAGAGGTGTGAGAGGGGGAGGGCGAGACCAAGGAAGATGATAGAGGAGATGACAAGAGGGGGGAGACCGAGAGACGAGAGGGAAGGGAGGGGAGGGTGAGACGGAGGGAGGGCGAGAAAAGGGGGAGGGTGTGAGAGGGGGAGGGCGAGAGAAGGGGAGGGCAAGAGAGCGCAGTGCACGAGAGGGGAGAGGGAGGTGAAGGCGAGAGGGAGGGAGACATTGAAAGAGGGGAGGGCGAGAGAGGGAGGAGAGGGAGGGGTGGGCAAGAGGGAGGGCGAGGGCGAGAGGGAGGGCGAGGGCGAGATAGGGGAGTGAGAGAGAGGGGGAGGGTGAGTGAAGGGATGGGGAGAGAGGCGATGGCGAAAGAGGGGAGGGAGGGGTTGGCGAGAGGGGGAGGGCGTGAGAGAGGGGAGGGAGAGAGAATAGGGCGAGAGAGGGGAGGGAGAGAGAGAGGAGGGTGAGAGAGGGGATGGGAGGGTGCGAGGAAGGGAGAGGGTGAGAGAGGATAGGGCGAGAGAGGGGGTGGGCGAGAGAGGGGAAGGAGGGACGGGAGGACGTGAGGGAGGGGTGAAGGTGAGAGAGGGGAAAGTGAGAGGTGGGAGGGCGAGAAAGGTGAGGGCGAGTGGGAAGGAGAGGGCGAGAGGGAGGGAGGGGGAGATGGGAGATACGGAGGGGAGGGCGCGACAGGGGAGGGAGGGAAGGGAGGGTGAGAGAAGGGTGAGGGTGAGAGAGAGGAGGACAAGAGAGGGGAGATAATTAAGGGCGAGAGATAGGAGTGCAAGAGTGGGGAGGGCAAGAGAGAGGAGAGAGGCAGGGGAGAGAAAGAGAGGGGAGGGAAGGGAGGGTGAGAAGAATGGAGAGGGTGAGAGAGGAGGGCGAGAGAGGGGAGGAAGGGAGGGGAGGGCGATAGAGGGGAGGGCGAGAGAGGGGAGGGCTTGAAGGAGGCAGAGGGAGTGTGAGGGAAGGGAGGGAAGGAGAGGGCGAGAGAGGAGAGGGGTGAAGGGGAGGGCGAGAGAGGGGAGGGAAGAGAGGGCGAGAGGAATGGAGAGGGTTAGAGAGGAGGGCGAGAGAGGGGATGGTGAGAGAGGGGAAGGAGGTAGGGGAGGCTGAGAGGGAGAGGGAGAGAGAGGGGAGGGAGGAAGAGGAGGGCGAGAGGAAGGGAGAGGGTGAGTGAGCCGATGGGAGAGAGGGGGAGCGGGAGGGAGCGGGAGAGGGAGGGGAAGGCAAGATGGATGGAGGTGAGGGAGAATGGGGAGGGCGAGAGAGGGTGAGAGGAAGGGGAGGGGACCGTCAGAGAGGGGAAGGAGGGAGGGGAGGCCGAGAGGGAGGGAGAGGGCGAGACATGGAAGGGAGGGAGTGGAGGTCAAGAGAAAGGGAGAGGGTGAGAGAGTGGATGGGAGAGGGGGAGCGCGAGTGAGGGGGGCAGAAGTGGGGGAGGTTGAGAGAGGGGAGAGGGAGGGGAAGGCAAGATGGATGGAGAGTGCGAGAGAGAGATGAGGGAGGGTGGGGAGGGCGAGAGAGAGGGAGAGGGAGGGGAGGGTGAGAGAGGGGAGAACGAGAAGGGGACAAAGAGAAGGGGACAGACAGAGGGCGACAGAGAGTGGGGGGCAGAGAGAGCAGAACAAAGAGAGGGGTCGAGAGAGGGGAACAGAGAGAGGGGGACAGAGAGAGGGGGACAGAGGTGGGGTACAGAGAGAGGGGAATTGAGAGAAGGTGGACAGAGCGAGGGGGAAGAGAGTGGGGGACGTGGAGAGGGGGACAGAGAGAGGGCAGACAGAGAGCGGAACAGAGAGGGGGGATAGAGAGAGGGGGACAAGGAGAGGGGGCCAGAGAGAGGGGGACAGAGAGAGGGGGACAGAGAAAGGGACAGAGGGAAGGGAGACAAAGAGAGGCGGACAGAGAAAGGGGGACAGAGAAAGGGGACAGAGAGAGTGGTGACAGAGAGAGGGGGACAGAGAGAGGGGGAACAGAGAGAGGGGGAACAGAGAGACAGGGACAGAGAGGGGGAACAGAGGGAAGGAGACAGAGAGAGGGGAAGAGTGAGAGCAGGACAGAGATACAGGGATAGAATGAGAGGAACAGAGATAATGGAGGGACAGAGAGAGGTCGACAGAGAGAGGGGGCACACAGGGGGGACAGAGCGAGGGTGGACAGAGAGAGGGGTACAGGGGGGAGGTGGTGTGGGGGACAGAGAGAGGGGGCACAGAGTGAGGGGGACAGAGAGAGGGGGAAAGAGAGAGGGGTAAAGAGAGAGGTGGAAAGAGAGAAGGGGACAGACAGAGGGAAACAAGAGAGAGGGGGACAGAGGGAGGGGAGCCGTGGAAAGGGGGACAGAGAGTGAGGGTACAGAGTGAGGGGGACAGAGAGAGAGAGAGACAGAGAGAGGGCGGACAGAGAGAGGGGGACAGAGGGAGGGGAGCAGAGAGAAGGGGACAGAGATAGGGGGACAGAGAAAGGGGACAGAGGGAGGGGGACAGAGAGTCGGGGACAGAGATAAGGGAATAGAGGGAGGGGACAGAGAGAAGGGGAGACAGAGAGAGTGGTGACAGAGAGAGGGGGACAGAGAAAGGGGAAGAGAGGGAAGGAGACAGAGGGGGGGAAGATAGAGAGCAGGACAGAGATATGGGGATAGAGTGAGAGGAACAGAGAGAGGGGGACAGAGAAAGGGGGACAGATGGAAGGGGACAGAGAGAGAGGGACAGAGAAAGGGGAACAGAGAGAGTGGGGACAGAGAGAAGGAAGCAGAGAGAATGGGCCAGAGAGAGAGCGGACAGAGAGAGAGGGGGACAGAGGGAGGTGGACAGAGGGAGCGGGGCAGAGAGAGGGGAGACAGAGAAAGGGGGAGAGGGGGTGGGGACAGAGGGAGGGGGACAGAGAGACGGGAACAGTCAGAGCGGGACAGAGATACGGGGATAGAGTGAGACGAACAGAGAGAAGGGGACAGAGAGAGGGGGCAGAGGGAGTGGTGGGACATAGAGAGGGGGACAGACAGGCGGGACAGAGAGAGGGTGGACAGAGAGAGGGGGGACAGAGAGAGGGGTGACAGAGAGCGGGGTATAAAGAGAGGCAACAGAGAAAGGGAGCAGAGAGAGGGGAACAGAGATATGGGGACAGAGATAGGGGGACAGGGAGGTGGGGACAGAGGGAAGTGGACAGCGAGAGTGGGACAGAGATACGGGAATAGAGTGAGGGGAACAGAGAGAATGACACAGAGAGAGGGGGACAAAGAAATGGGGATAGAGTCAGGAGAAGGGGACAGACAGAGGGAAACAGAGAGATGGGGACAGAGAGGTGGGACGTGTGGAGGGGGACAGAGTGGGGGGGGACAGAGTGAGGGGACAGAGAGAGGGGGACAGATGGAGGGGGACAGAGAGAAGGAGACTTAGAGAGGGGGACAGAGTGAGAGGAACAGAGGGAAGGGGACAGAGAGAGGGCGGACAGAGAGTGGGGGACAGACAGAGGGGGACAGAGAGGGGGCCAGACTGGGGTGACAGAAGACATGGGGACAGGGAGGGTGGACAGAGTGATGTTGGGACAAACTTAGGGGGACAGAGACGTGGGGACATAGACGTGGGGACAGAGTGGGGGACAGAGAGCTGGGGGACAGAGAGAGTGGGCGACAGAAAGAGAGGGGACAGAGAGAGGGGGGACAGAGACAGGGAGACAGAGAGGGGGGATAGAGAGAGAGGGACAGAGAGAGGGGGAACGTGGAGAGGGGGACAGATAGAGGAGGGACAGAGAGAGAGGGACAGAGAGAGGTGGGGACAGACAGAGAGTGTCAGGGGGGGTACAGAGAGAGAGGGACAGAGGGAAGGGGACTGAGAGAGGGGGGACACAGAGAGGGGTGACAGAGAGAGGGGTGACAAAGAGAAGGGGACAGACAGAGGGAAACAGAGAGAGAGGGACAGAGAGAGGGGGATGTGGAGAGGGAGACAGAGAGCGGGGGGACAGAGAGAGGGGGGACAGAGAGAGGGGGACAGAGAGAGGAGGCAGAGAGAAGGGATACAGAGAGGCGGTGACAGAGGGAGGAGGGCAGACTGAGGGGAACAGAGAGACGTGGGGACAGAGGTGGGGACAGAGATGTGAGGGAAAGTGAGAGTGGGGAACAGAATGAGGGGCGACAGAGAGTGGGACAGAGAGAGGAGGACAGAGAGAAGGAGACAGAGAGAGGAAAACAGAGAGAGCGGGTCGAGATACGGGAATAGAGTGAGGGATACAGAGAGATGGGGACTGAGAGAGTGGGCACAGAGTGAGGGGGACAGAGAGAGGGGGACAAAGAGATGGGGAAAGAGAGAGTGGGACAGAGAGAGGGTGAACAGAGAGAGGGGAGACAGAGAGAGGGGGACAGAGAGAGGGGGACAGAGAGAGGGGTGGCAGAGAGAGGGGTGGCAGAGAGAGGGGGACAGAGAGAGGTGGACAGAGAGAGGGGGACAGAGAGAGGGGGACAGAGAGAGGGGGACAGAGAGAAGGGGGAGAGAGAGAGTGGGGGACAGAGAGAGTGAGGTCAAAGAGAGGGGACCGAGAGATGGGGGACAGAAAGAGGGGAACAGAGAGAGGGGAGACAGATAGAGGGGGACAGAGAGAGGGGGGACAGAGAGAAGGGAACAGAGAGAAAGAGACAGAGAGAGGGGAACAGAGAGAGCGGGACAGAGATACATGGATAGAGTGAGAGGAACAGAGAGAAGGAGACAGAGAGATGGTGGACAGAGAGAGGGGGACACAGAGAGAGGGGGGACAGAGGGAGGAGGACAGAGAGAGGGGGGACAGACGGGGGGACAGAGAGAGGATGGGCAGAAGACAGGGGGAAAGGGAGGGTGGACAGAGTCAGGGTGGGACAGTGTGAGGGGCAAAGAGAGGCAGTACAGAGAGGAGGGTGACAGAGAGAGGGGGACAGACTTAGGGGGACAGAGACGTGGGGACAGAGACGTGGGGACAGAGTGGACGACAGAGAGCTGTGGGACAGAGGAGGGGGAGACAGAGTGCGGGTCACAGAGGGGGAACAGAGAGAGGGGAACAGAGAGAGAGGGGCACAGAGAGTAGGGGTCAGAGAGAAGGGGAACGTGGAGAGGGGGACAGATAGAGGAGGGACAGAGAGAGAGGGACAGAGAGAGGTGGGGACGGACAGAGGGGGGGACAGAGAGAGAGGGACAGAGGGAGGGGGACTGAGAGAGGGGGGACACAG
Organism: Hemiscyllium ocellatum; assembly: GCF_020745735.1. Lineage (NCBI taxonomy): Eukaryota > Metazoa > Chordata > Chondrichthyes > Orectolobiformes > Hemiscylliidae > Hemiscyllium > Hemiscyllium ocellatum. The sequence goes on from NC_083420.1 coordinate 67,862,152, forward strand.
AGAGGGGTGACAGAGAGAGGGGTGACAAAGAGAAGGGGACAGACAGAGGGAAACAGAGAGAGAGGGACAGAGAGAGGGGGATGTGGAGAGGGAGACAGAGAGCGGGGGGACAGAGAGAGGGGGGACAGAGAGAGGGGGACAGAGAGAGGAGGCAGAGAGAAGGGATACAGAGAGGCGGTGACAGAGAGAGGAGGACAGACTGAGGGGAACAGAGAGACGTGGGGACAGAGGTGGGGACAGAAATGTGAGGGAAAGTGAGAGTGGGGAACAGAATGAGGGGCGACAGAGAGTGGGACAGAGAGAGGAGGACAGAGAGAAGGAGACAGAGAGAGGAGAACAGAGAGAGCGGGTCGAGATACGGGAATAGAGTGAGGGATACAGAGAGATGGGGACTGAGAGAGTGGGCACAGAGTGAGGGGGACAGAGAGAGGGGGACAAAGAGATGGGGAAAGAGAGAGTGGGACAGAGAGAGGGTGAACAGAGAGGGGGGGACAGAGAGAGAGCGACAGAGAGAGGGGGACAGAGAGAGGGGTGGCAGAGAGAGGGGTGGCAGAGAGAGGGGGGACAGAGAGAGGGGGACAGAGAGAGGGGGAACAGAGAGAGGGGGACAGAGAGAGGGGGACAGAGAGAAGGGGGAGAGAGAGAGTGGGGAACAGAGAGAGTGGGGACAAAGAGAGGGGACCGAGAGATGGGGGACAGAAAGAGGGGAACAGAGAGAGGGGAGACAGATAGAGGGGGACAGAGAGAGGGGGGACGGAGAGAAGGGAACAGAGAGAAAGTGACAGAGAGAGGGGAACAGAGAGAGTGGGACAGAGATACATGGATAGAGTGAGAGGAACAGAGAGAAGGAGACAGAGAGATGGCGGACAGAGAGAGGGGGACACAGAGAGAGGGGGACAGAGGGAGGAGGACAGAGAGAGGGGGGACAGACGGGGGAAAGAGATAGGGTGGGCAGAAGACAGGGGGAAAGGGAGGGTGGACAGAGTCACGGTGGGACAGTGTGAGGGGCAGAGAGAGGCTGTACAGGGAGGAGGGTGACAGAGAGAGGGGGACAGACTTAGGGGGACAGAGACGTGGGGACAGAGTGGACGACAGAGAGCTGTGGGACAGAGGAGGGGGGGACAGAGTGAGGGTCACAGAGGGGGAACAGAGAGAGGGGAACAGAGAGAGAGGGGCATAGAGAGAAGGGGGACAGAGAGAGGGAGACAGAGAGAGGGGAACGTAGAGAGTGGGGACACAGAGAGGGGGATAAAGAGAGGGGGGACAGTGAGAAGGGGACAGAGAGTGGGAGACAGAGGGGGGGGACAGAGAGAGGGGAACAGAGAGAGGAGAACAGAGAGACTGGAACAAAGAGAGGGGGGAACAGAGAGATAAAGATCAGAGAGAAGGGGGACGTGGAGAATGGGACAAAGAGAGTGGGGACAGAGTGAGGGGTATAGAGAGAGGGGGACAGAGATAGGGGTCAGAGGGAGGGGGACAGAGAGAGGGGGTCAATGAGGGGGACATAAGGAGGGGGACAGAGAGAGGGGGACAGAGAGAGGGGGAACAGAGAGAGGGGGACAGAGGGAGGGGGACAGAGAGAGTGGTGCAGAGAAAGGTGGGCAGAGAGAGATGTACAAAGGGGGGGGACAGAGAGAGCGGGACAGAGATACGGGGATAGAGTGAAAGGAACAGAGAGAAGGGGACAGAGAGGGGGATGACAGAGGGGGGAACAGAGTGAGAGGAACAGAGAGAGGGGAACAGAGAGAGCGGGACAGAGAGAGGGGATAGAGTGAGAGGATCAAAGAGGAGGGGCAGAGAGAGGGCGGATAGAGAGAGGAGGGAGAGAGAGAGGAGAACAGAGAGACTGGGATAAAGAGAGGGGGGAACAGAGAGATAAAGATCAGAGAGAAGGGGGACGTGGAGAATGGGACAAAGAGAGTGGGGACAGAGTGAGGGGTATAGAGAGAGGGGGTCAGAGATAGGAGTCAGAGGGAGGGGGACAGAGAGAGGGGGTCAATGAGGGGGACATAAGGAGGGGGACAGAGAGAGGGGGACAGAGAGAGGGGGAACAGAGAGAGGGGGACAGAGGGAGGGGGACAGAGAGAGGGGGTCAATGAGGGAGACATAAGGAGGGGGACAGAGAGAGGGGGAACAGAGAGAGCGGGACAGAGGGAGGGGGACAGAGAGAGTGGTGCAGAGAAAGGTGGGCAGAGAGAGATGTACAAAGAGGGGGGGGACAGAGAGAGCGGGACAGAGATACGGGGATAGAGTGAGAGGAACAGAGAGAAGGGGACAGAGAGGGGGATGACAGAGGGGGGAACAGAGTGAGAGGAACAGAGAGAGGGGAACAGAGAGAGCGGGACAGAGAGAGGGGATAGAGTGAGAGGAACAAAGAGGAGGGGCAGAGAGAGGGCGGATAGAGAGAGGAGGGACAGAGAGAGGAGGGACAGAGAGAGGGGGGCAGACGGGGGGACAGAGTGAAGTGGGGACAGATGGGGACAGAGAGGTGGCGACAGAGAGAGGGGGACAGAGAGAGGGAAAAAAAGACCGAGGGATAGAGACGGGGACTGAGCGAGGGGGACAGAGAGAGGAGGGACCGAGAGAGGGGGATAAAGAGGGGGGACAGAGATAGGGGGACAGAGAGGGGATGGACAGAGACAGGGGGGTAAAGAGAGGGGTCATAGAGAGGGGAACTGTGAGAGGGGCACCGAGAGGGGGACAGAGAGAGGGGTTCTGAGAAAGAGGAGGTCAGAGAAACCGATGACAGAGAGAGGGGGACAAAGTGATGGGGACAGACTGAGGGAAAACAGAGAGAGGGGGACAGAGAGAGGGGGACAGTGATAGGGGACAGAGATAGGGGTCAGAAGGAGGAGGACAGAGAGAGGAGGAACAGAGAGACGTGGACAGAGAGAGGGGTACAGAGAGTTGGGGACAGAGAGAGGGGGACAGAGAGGGGGGGACAGTGATACGGGACAGAGATAGGGATCAGAGGGAGGAGGACAGAGAGAGGAGGAACAGAGAGAGGGGGACAGAGAGAGGGGGGACAGAGAGAGGTGGGACAGATAGAGGGGGACAGAGAGATCGGTACAGAGAAAGGTGGGCAGACAGAGGGGGACAGAGAAAGGGGGGACAGAGAGAGATGTACAAAGAGATGGGGACAGAGAGGGGGGGGGACAGAGAGAGGGAGACAGAGAGAGGGGGGACAGAGAGAGCCGGACAGAAATACGGGGATACAGTGAGAGGAACAGAGAGAAGGGGACAGAGAGAGGGATGACAGAGAGAGGGGAAAAGAGAACGTGGGACAGAGAGGGGGGGGACAGAGAGAGGGAGACAGAGAGAGGGACAGAGGGAGTGGGGACAGAGAGAGGGGGACAGACAGGGAGGACAGAGTGAGGGGAGGCAGAAGACAGGGGAACAGGGAGGGTGGACAGAGCGAGGGTGGGACAGAGAGAGGGAAGCAGAGAGAGGCGGGTGACAAAGAGAGGAGGACAGACTTGGGGACAGAGTGACGTGGGGACAGAGAGGGGACAGAGAGAGGGGAACAGAGAGAGGGAAAAAAGAGACAGAGGTATAGAGAGGGGGACTGAGAGAGAGGGGGACAGAGAGAGAGGTCAGAGAGAGGAGGGACCGAGAGAGGGGGATAGAGAGGGGGGACAGATACAAAGAGAGGGGACAGAGAGAGGGGAACTGTGAGAGGGGGACAGAGATAGGGGTCAGAGGGAGGTGGACAGAGAGAGGGGCGACAGAGAGAGGGAGGACAGAGAGAGGGGGGACAGATAGAGGGGGACTGAGAAATTGGTACAGAGAAGGGTGGGCAGACAGAGGGGACAGAGAAAGGGGGGACAGAGAGAGATGTACAAAGAGATGGGGACAGAGAGAGGGGGACAGAGAGAGGGATGACAGAGAGAGGGGAACAGAGAGAAGGAGACAGAGAGAGGGGAACAGAGAGCGCAGGACAGAGAGAAGGGGGACAGAGAGAGGGGAACAGAGAGAAAGAGAAAGAGAGAGGGGAACAGAGAGCGCGGGACAGAGAGAGGGGGGCAGAGAGAGGGGAACAGAGAGAGGGGGGACAGAGAGAGGAAGGACAGAGGGAGGGGGGACAGACTGGGGGACAGAGTGAGGCGAGACAGAAGACAGGGGGACAGGGAGGGTGGACAGAGCGAGGGTGGGACAGAGAGAGGGAAGCAGAGAGAGGCGGGTGACAAAGAGAGGAGGACAGACTTGGGGGACAGAGTGACGTGGGGACAGAGAGGGGACATAGAGAGGGGAACAGAGAGAGGGAAAAAAGAGACAGAGGGATAGAGAGGGGGACTGAGAGAGAGGGGGACAGAGAGAGAGGTCAGAGAGAGGAGGGACCGAGAGAGGGACATAGAGAGGGGGGACAGATACAAAGAGAGGGGACAGAGAGAGGGGAACTGTGAGAGGGGGACAGAGATCGGGGTCAGAGGGAGGTGGACTGAGAGAGGGGGGACAGAGAGGGGGGACAGAGAGAGGGGGGACAGATAGAGGGGAACAGAGAGAGGAGGACAAAGAGAGGGAAAAAAGAGACAGAGGGATAGAGACGGGGACTGAGAGAGGGGGACAGAGAGAGGAGGGACCGAGAGAGGGGGATAAAGAGTGGGGACAGAGAGAGGGGAACTGTGAGAGGGGCACGGAGAGGGGTTCAGAAAGAGAGGAGGTCAGAGAAAACGATGACAGAGAGAAGGGGACAGAGAGAAGGGAACAGAGAGAGGGGGACAAAGAGATGGGGACAGACTGAGGGAAACAGAGAGAGGGGTACAGAGAGGGGTAGGACAGTGATAGGGGACAGAGATTTAGGGGCGGCACGGTGGCACAGTGGTTAGCACTGCTGCCTCACAGCGCCAGGGACCTGGGTTCAATTCCCACCTCAGGCGACTGACTGTGTGGAGTTTGCACGTTCTCCCCGTGTCTGCGTGGGTTTCCTCCGGGTGCTCCGGTTTCCTCCCACAGTCCAAAGATGTGCGGGTCAGGTGAATTGGCCATGCTAAATTGCCCATAGTGTTAGGTGAGGGGTATATGTCGGGGTAGGGGTAGGGGTATGGGTGGGTTGCGCTTCGGCGGGTCGGTGTGGACTTGTTGGGCCGAAGGGCCTGTTTCCACACTGTAAGTAATCTAGATAGGGGTCAGAAGGAGGAGGAAAGAGAGAGGAGGAACAGAGAGACGTGGACAGAGAGAGGGGTACAGAGACTCGGGGACAAACAGAGGGGTCAGAGAGAGGGGGAATGTGATAGGGGACAGAGATAGGGGTCAGAGGGAGGAGGACAGAGAGAGGAGGAACAGAGAGAAGGGGACAGAGAGGGGGTACAGAGAGTGGGGGACAGAGAGAGGGGAACAGGAAGAGGGGAACAGAGATGGGGGCACAGAGAGAAGGAGACAGACAGAGTGGGGCAGACAGGGGGACAGAGCGAGGGGGAACAGAAGACAGGGGACAGGGAGTGGGGGGATAGAGAGAGGGGTTCAGAGAGAAGGGGTAGAGTGAGGAGAAAGAGAGAGGGGGACTTGGAGAGGGGGACGTGGAGAGGGCGACAGAGAGAGGGGGACAGAGAGAGGGGCGACAGTGAGAGGGGGACAATGAGAAGGAGACAGAGAAGGAGAACAGTGACAGCAGGACAGAGATAAGGAGTGAGGGTAACAGAGTTGAAGGAGGACAGAGAGAGGGGGACAGAGAGAGGGGGACAGAGAGGGGGGTACAGAGTGATAGTGACAGAGAGAGGAGGACAGACTGAGGGGAACAGAGAGACGTGGGGACAGAGGTGGGGACAGAGATGTGAGGGAAAGTGAGAGTGGGGAACAGAATGAGGGGCGACAGAGAGTGGGACAGAGAGAGGAGGACAGAGAGAAGGAGACAGAGAGAGGAGAACAGAGAGAGCGGGTCGAGATACGGGAATAGAGTGAGGGATACAGAGAGATGGGGACTGAGAGAGTGGGCACAGAGTGAGGGGGACAGAGAGAGGGGGACAAAGAGATGGGGAAAGAGAGAGTGGGACAGAGAGAGGGTGAACAGAGAGGGGGGGACAGAGAGAGAGCGACAGAGAGAGGGGGACAGAGAGAGGGGTGGCAGAGAGAGGGGTGGCAGAGAGAGGGGGGACAGAGAGAGGGGGACAGAGAGAGGGGGAACAGAGAGAGGGGGACAGAGAGAGGGGGACAGAGAGAAGGGGGAGAGAGAGAGTGGGGAACAGAGAGAGTGGGGTCAAAGAGAGGGGACCGAGAGATGGGGGACAGAAAGAGGGGAACAGAGAGAGGGGAGACAGATAGAGGGGGACAGAGAGAGGGGGGACGGAGAGAAGGGAACAGAGAGAAAGTGACAGAGAGAGGGGAACAGAGAGAGCGGGACAGAGATACATGGATAGAGTGAGAGGAACAGAGAGAAGGAGACAGAGAGATGGTGGACAGAGAGAGGGGGACACAGAGAGAGGGGGACAGAGGGAGGAGGACAGAGAGGGGGGACAGACAGGGACGACAGAGTGAGGGGAGGCAGAAGACGGGAACAGGGAGGGTGGACAGAGCGAGGGTGGGACAGAGAGAGGGAAGCAGAGAGAGGCGGGTGACAAAGAGAGGAGGACAGACTTGGGGACAGAGTGACGTGGGGACAGAGAGGGGACAGAGAGAGGGGAACAGAGAGAGGGAAAAAAGAGATAGAGGGATAGAGAGGGGGACTGAGAGAGAGGGGGACAGAGAGAGAGGTCAGAGAGAGGAGGGACCGAGAGAGGGGCATAGAGAGGGGGGGACAGATACAAAGAGAGGGGACAGAGAGAGGGGAACTGTGAGAGGGGGACAGAGATAGGGGTCAGAGGGAGGTGGACAGAGAGAGGGGTGACAGAGAGAGGGGGGCAGAGAGAGGGGGGACAGAGAGAGGGGTACTGAGAAATTGGTACAGAGAAGGGTGGGCAGACAGAGGGGGACAGAGAAAGGGGGGACAGAGAGAGATGTACAAAGAGATGGGGATAGAGAGAGGGGGACAGAGAGAGGGAGACAGAGAGAGCGGGGACAGAGAGAGCCGGACAGAAATACGGGGATACAGTGAGAGGAACAGAGAGAAGGGGACAGAGAGAGGGATGACAGAGAGAGGGGAACAGAGAGAAGGAGACAGAGAGAGGGGAACAGAGAGCGCAGGACAGAGAGAGGGGGGACAGAGAGAGGGGAACAGAGAGAAGGAGAAAGAGAGAGGGGAACAGAGAGCGCGGGACAGAGAGAGGGGAACAGAGAGAGGGGGGACAGAGAGAGGGGGAACAGAGGGGGGGGACAGAGAGAGGAAGGACAGAGGGAGGGGGGACAGACTGGGGGACAGAGTGAGGCGAGACAGAAGACAGAGGGACAGGGAGGGTGCACAGAGCGAGGGTGGGACTGAGAGAGGGAAGCAGAGAGAGGCGGGTGACAAAGAGAGGAGGACAGAGTTGGTGGACAGCGTGAAGTGGGGACAGATGGGAGACAGAGTGTGTGTGACAGAGAGAGGGGAACAGAGAGAGGTGTACAAAGAGAGAGAAAAAAGAGACAGAGGGATGGAGACAGGGACTGATAGAGGGGGACAGTGAGAGGAGGGACCGAGAGAGGGGGATAAAGAGGGGGGACAGAGACAGGGGGACAAAGAGAGGGGACAGAGAGAGGGGAACTGTGAGACGGGCACGGAGAGGGGTTCAGAGAGAGAGGAGGTCAGAGAAAACGATGACAGAGAGAAGGGGACAGAGAGAAGGGAACAGAGAGAGGGGGACAAAGAGATGGGGACAGACTGATGGAAACAGAGAGAGGGGGACAGAGAGGGGTAGGACAGTGATAGGGGACAGAGATAGGGGTCAGAAGGAGGAGGACAGAGAGAGGAGGAACAGAGAGACGTGGACAGAGAGGCGGTACAGAGAGTTGGGGACAGAGAGAGGGGACAGAGAGGGGGGGACAGTGATACGGGACAGAAATAGGGATCAGAGGGAGGAGGACAGAGAGAGGAGGAACAGAGAGAGGGGGACAGAGAGGGGGGGACAGAGAGAGGGGGGACAGATAGAGGGGGACAGAGAGATCGGTACAGAGAAAGGTGGGCAGACAGAGGGGGACAGAGAAAGGGGGGACAGAGAGAGATGTACAAAGAGATGGGGACAGAGAGAGGGGACAGAGAGAGGGAGACAGAGAGAGCGGGGACAGAGAGAGCCGGACAGAAATACGGGGATACAGTGAGAGGAACAGAGAGAAGGGGACAGAGAGAGGGATGACAGAGAGAGGGGAAAAGAGAACGTGGGACAGAGAGGGGGGGGACAGAGAGAGGGAGACAGAGAGAGGGACTGAGGGAGGGGTGACAGAGAGAGGGGACAGACAGGGAGGACAGAGTGAGGGGAGGCAGAAGACAGGGGAACAGGGAGGGTGGACAGAGCGAGGGTGGGACAGAGAGAGGGAAGCAGAGAGAGGCGGGTGACAAAGAGAGGAGGACAGACTTGGGGACAGAGTGACGTGGGGACAGAGAGGGGACAGAGAGAGGGGAACAGAGAGAGGGAAAAAAGAGACAGAGGGATAGAGAGGGGGACTGAGAGAGAGGGGGACAGAGAGAGAGGTCAGAGAGAGGAGGGACCGAGAGAGGGGCATAGAGAGGTGGGACAGATACAAAGAGAGGGGACAGAGAGAGGGGAACTGTGAGAGGGGGACAGAGATAGGGGTCAGAGGGAGGTGGACAGAGAGAGGGGTGACAGAGAGAGGGGGGCAGAGAGAGGGGGGACAGAGAGAGGGGTACTGAGAAATTGGTACAGAGAAGGGTGGGCAGACAGAGGGGGACAGAGAAAGGGGGGACAGAGAGAGATGTACAAAGAGATGGGGATAGAGAGAGGGGGACAGAGAGAGGGAGACAGAGAGAGCGGGGACAGAGAGAGCCGGACAGAAATACGGGGATACAGTGAGAGGAACAGAGAGAAGGGGACAGAGAGAGGGATGACAGAGAGAGGGGAACAGAGAGAAGGAGACAGAGAGAGGGGAACAGAGAGCGCAGGACAGAGAGAGGGGGGACAGAGAGAGGGGAACAGAGAGAAGGAGAAAGAGAGAGGGGAACAGAGAGCGCGGGACAGAGAGAGGGGGGCAGAGAGAGGGGAACAGAGAGGGGGGGACAGAGAGAGGGGGAACAGAGAGAGGGGGACAGAGAGAGGAAGTACAGAGGGAGGGGGGACAGACTGGGGGACAGAGTGAGGCGAGACAGAAGACAGAGGGACAGGGAGGGTGCACAGAGCGAGGGTGGGACTGAGAGAGGGAAGCAGAGAGAGGCGGGTGACAAAGAGAGGAGGACAGAGTTGGGGGACAGCGTGAAGTGGGGACAGATGGGAGACAGAGTGTGTGTGACAGAGAGAGGGGAACAGAGAGAGGTGTACAAAGAGAGAGAAAAAAGAGACAGAGGGATAGAGACAGGGACTGAGAGAGGGGGACAGAGAGAGGAGGGACCGAGAGAGGGGGATAAAGAGGGGGGACAGAGACAGGGGGACAAAGAGAGGGGACAGAGAGAGGGGAACTGTGAGACGGGCACGGAGAGGGGTTCAGAGAGAGAGGAGGTCAGAGAAAACGATGACAGAGAGAAGGGGACAGAGAGAAGGGAACAGAGAGAGGGGGACAAAGAGATGGGGACAGACTGAGGGAAACAGAGAGAGGGGGACAGAGAGGGGTAGGACAGTGATAGGGGACAGAGATAGGGGTCAGAAGGAGGAGGGGACAGAGAGAGGAGGAACAGAGAGACGTGGACAGAGAGAGGGGTACAGAGAGTTGGGGACAGAGAGAGGGGGACAGAGAGAGGGGGACAGTGATAGGGGACAGGGATAGGGATCAGAGGGAGGAGGACAGAGAGAGGAGGAACAGAGAGAGGGGGACAGAGAGAGGGGTACAGAGAGTGGGGTACAGAGAGAGGGGAACAGAAAGAGGGGACCAAAGGGAGGGAAAAAAGAGACAGAGGGATAGAGAGGGGGACTGAGAGAGAGGGGGACAGAGAGAGAGGTCAGAGAGAGGAGGGACGGAGAGAGGGGGATATAGGGGGGTGACAGATACAAAGAGAGGGGACAGAGAGAGGGGAACTGTGAGAGGGGGACAGAGATAGGGGTCAGAGGGAGGTGGACAGAGAGAGGGGGGACAGAGAGAGGGGGGACTGAAAGAGGGGGACAGAGAGATCGGTACAGAGAAAGGTGGGCAGACAGAGGGGGACAGAGAAAGGGGGGACAGAGAGAGATGTACAAAGAGATGGGGACAGAGAGAGGGGGACAGAGAGAGGGAGACAGAGAGAGGGGGGACAGAGAGAGCCGGACAGAAATACGGGGATACAGTGAGAGGAACAGAGATAAGGGGACAGAGAGAGGGATGACAGAGAGAGGGGAACAGAGAGAAAGAGATAGAGAGAGGGGAACAGAGAACGTGGGACAGAGAGAGGGGGGACAGAGAGAGGGGGACAGAGAGAGGGGGACAGAGAGAGGGGGACAGAGGGAGGGGGGACAGAGAGAGGGGGACAGAGAGGGGGACAGAGTGAGGGGAGGCAGAAGACAGGGGAACAGGGAGGGTGGACAGAGCGAGTGTGGGACAGAGAGAGGGAAGCAGAGAGAGGCGGGTGACAAAGAGAGGAGGACAGACTTGGGGGACAGCGTGAAGTGGGGACAGAGAGGGGACAGAGAGAGGGGAACAGAGAGAGGGAAAAAAGAGACAGAGGGATAGAGAGGGGGACTGAGAGAGAGGGGGACAGAGAGAGAGGTCAGAGAGAGGAGGGACCGAGAGAGGGGGATAGAGAGGTGGGACAGATACAAAGAGAGGGGACAGAGAGAGGGGAACTGTGAGAGGGGGACAGAGATCGGGGTCAGAGGGAGGTGGACTGAGAGAGGGAGAACAGAGAGGGGGGGAAAGAGAGAGGGGGGACAGATGGAGGGGAACAGAGAGAGGGGGACAAAGAGAGGGAAAAAAGAGACAGAGGGATAGAGACGGGGACTGAGAGAGGGGGACAGAGAGAGGAGGGACCGAGAGAGGGGGGATAAAGAGTGGGGACAGAGAGAGGGGAACTGTGAGAGGGGCACGGAGAGGGGTTCAGAAAGAGAGGAGGTCAGAGAAAACGATGACAGAGAGAAGGGGACAGAGAGAAGGGAACAGAGAGAGGGGGACAAAGAGATGGGGACAAACTGAGGGAAACAGAGAGAGGGGTACAGAGAGGGGTAGGACAGTGATAGGGGACAGAGATAGGGGTCAGAAGGAGGAGGACAGAGTGAGGAGGAACAGAGAGACGTGGACAGAGAGAGGGGAACAGAGACTCGGGGACAAAGAGAGGGGTCAGAGAGAGGGGGAATGTGATAGGGGACAGAGATAGGGGTCAGAGGGAGGAGGACAGAGAGAGGAGGAACAGAGAGAAGGGGACAGAGAGGGGGTACAGAGAGTGGGGGACAGAGAGAGGGGAACAGAAAGAGGGGAACAGAGAGTGGGGGACAGAGAGGGGGCACAGAGAGAAGGAGACAGACAGAGTGGGGCAGACAGGGGGACAGAGCGAGGGGGAACAGAATACAGGGGGACAGAGAGAGGGGGGACAGAGAGAGGGGTACAGACAGGGGGACAGAGCGAGGTGGTCAGAAGACAGGGGACAGGGAGTCGGGGGATAGAGAGAGGGGATCAGAGAGAAGGGGTAGAGTGAGGAGAAAGAGAGAACGGGACAGAGAGAGGGGGACGTGGAGAGGTGGACAGAGAGAGGGGGACAGAGAGAGGGGCGACAGTGAGAGGGGGACAATGAGAAGGAGACAGAGAAGGAGAACAGAGACAGCAGGACAGAGATAAGGAGATAGAGTGAGGGGAACAGAGTTGAAGGAGGACAGAGAGAGGGGGACAGAGAGAGGGGGACAGAGAGGGGGGTACAGAGTGATAGTGACAGAGAGAGGGGGGACAGAGAGAAGGGGATAATGAGAGGGGATCAGAGAGAGGGTGACATGGAGAGGGGGGAGAGAGAGACGGGCGACAGAAAGAATGGGGACAGAGAGAGGGGGAACCGAGAGAGAGCGACAGAGTGTGGGGAACAGAGGTTGGCCGACGGAGAGATGGGGGACAGAGGGATGGGGACAGAGAAGGGAGGGAACAGAGAGAGGGCCGACAGAGAGACGGAGGACAGAGAGAGACGGGGGGACAGTGAGAAGGGGGACAGAGAGAGGTGGGACAGAGAGAGTGGGGACAGAGAGAGAGGGGATAGAGAGAGGGGAACAGAGAGAGCGGAACAGAGGGGTCGACAGAGGGAGGGGGTATAGAGAGAGGCGAACAGAGAGGGGGGACAGAGTGTGGGTGACAGAGAGAGGGGAACAGAGAGAGGGAAAAAAGAGACAGAGGGATAGAGAGGGGGATAGAGAGAGGAGGGACCGAGAGAGGGGGATAAAGAAGGGGGACAGAGATAGGGTTTCAGAGAGGGGATGGACAGAGACAGTGGGGCAAAGAGAGGCGACAGAGAGAGGGGAACTGTGAGAGGGGCACGGAGAGGGCGACAGAGAGGAGGAGTTCAGAGAGAGGAAGTCAGAGGAAACGATGACAGAGAGAAGGGAAAAGAGAGAAGGGGACAGCGAGAATGGAACAGAGAGAGGGGGACAAAGAGAGGGGGACAGACTGGGGGACAGAGTGAGGCGAGACAGAAGACAGGGGGACAGGGAGGGTGCACAGAGCGAGGGTGGGACTGAGAGAGGGAAGCAGAGAGAGGCGGGTGACAAAGAGAGGAGGACAGAGTTGGGGGACAGAGTGAAGTGGGGACAGGTGGGGGACAGAGTGTGGGTGACAGAGAGAGGGGAACAGAGAGAGGGGGACAAAGAGAGTGAAAAAAGATACAGAGGGATAGAGACAGGGACTGAGAGAGGGGGACAGAGAGAGGAGGGTCCGAGAGAGGGGGATAAAGAGGGGGGTCAGAGACAGGGGGACAAAGAGAGGGGACAGAGAGAGGGGAACTGTGAGACGGGCACGGAGAGGGGTTCAGAGAGAGAGGAGGTCAGAGAAAACGATGACAGAGAGAAGGGGACAGAGAGAAGGGAACAGAGAGAGGGGGACAAAGAGATGGGGACAGACTGAGGGAAACAGAGAGAGGGGGACCGAGAGGGGTAGGACAGTGATAGGGGACAGAGATAGGGGTCAGAAGGAGGAGGACAGAGAGAGGAGGAACAGAGAGACGTGGACAGAGAGAGGGGTACAGAGAGTTGGGGACAGAGAGAGGGGGACAGAGAGAGGGGAACAGAGAGAGGGAAAAAAGAGACAGAGGGATAGAGAGGGGGACTGAGAGAGAGGGGGACAGAGAGAGAGGTCAGAGAGAGGAGGGACCGAGAGAGGGGCATAGAGAGGGGGGACAGATACAAAGAGAGGGGACAGAGAGAGGGGAACTGTGAGAGGGGGACAGAGATCGGGGTCAGAGGGAGGTGGACTGAGAGAGGGGGGACAGAGAGGGGGGGACAGAGAGAGGGGGGACAGATAGAGGGGAACAGAGAGAGGAGGACAAAGAGAGGGAAAAAAGAGACAGAGGGATAGAGACGGGGACTGAGAGAGGGGGACAGAGAGAGGAGAGACCGAGAGAGGGGGATAAAGAGTGGGGACAGAGAGAGGGGAACTGTGAGAGGGGCACGGAGAGGGGTTCAGAAAGAGAGGAGGTCAGAGAAAACGATGACAGAGAGAAGGGGACAGAGAGAAGGGAACAGAGAGAGGGGGACAAAGAGATGGGGACAGACTGAGGGAAACAGAGAGAGGGGTACAGAGAGGGGTAGGACAGTGATAGGGGACAGAGATAGGGGTCAGAAAGAGGAGGACAGAGAGAGGAGAAACAGAGAGACGTGGACAGAGAGAGGGGAACAGAGACTCGGGGACAAAGAGAGGGGTCAGAGAGAGGGGGAATGTGATAGGGGACAGAGATAGGGGTCAGAGGGAGGAGGACAGAGAGAGGAGGAACAGAGAGAAGGGAACAGAGAGGGGGTACAGAGAGTGGGGGACAGAGAGAGGGGAACAGAAAGAGGGGAACAGAGAGTGGGGGACAGAGAGGGGGGCACAGAGAGAAGGAGACAGACAGAGTGGGGCAGACAGGGGGACAGAGCGAGGGGGAACAGAAGACAGGGGGACAGAGACAGGGGGACAGAGAGAGGGGTACAGACAGGGGGACAGAGCGAGGTGGTCAGAAGACAGGGGACAGGGAGTCGGGGGATAGAGAGAGGGGGTCAGAGAGAAGGGGTAGAGTGAGGAGAAAGAGAGAAGGGGACAGAGAGAGGGGGACGTGGAGAGGGGGACAGAGAGAGGGGGACAGAGAGAGGGCGACAGTGAGAGGGGGACAATGAGAAGGAGACAGAGAAGGAGAACAGAGACAGCAGGACAGAGATAAGGAGATAGAGTGAGGGGAACAGAGATGAAGGGGGACAGAGAGAGGGGGACAGAGAGAGGGGGACAGAGAGGGGGGTACAGAGTGATAGTGACAGAGAGAGGGGGGACAGAGAGAAGGGGATAATGAGAGGGGATCAGAGAGAGGGTGACATGGAGAGGGGGGAGAGAGAGACGGGCGACAGAAAGAATGGGGACAGAGAGAGGGGGAACCGAGAGAGAGCGACAGAGTGAGGGGAACAGAGGTTGGCCGACGGAGAGATGGGGGACAGAGGGATGGGGACAGAGAAGGGAGGGAACAGAGAGAGGTCCGACAGAGAGACGGAGGACAGAGAGAGACGGGGGACAGTGAGAAGGGGGACAGAGAGAGGTGGGACAGAGAGAGTGGGGACAGAGAGAGAGGGGATAGAGAGAGGGGAACAGAGAGAGCGGAACAGAGGGGTCGACAGAGGGAGGGGGTATAGAGAGAGGCGAACAGAGAGAGGGGCACAGAGAGAGGGGACAGCGAGGGGACGACAGAGTGAGGGGGACAGAGGGATGGGGACAAAGAGGGGGACAGAGAGAGGGAGGCAGAGGGGGGGGACAGAGTGTGGGTGACAGAGAGAGGGGAACAGAGAGAGGGAAAAAAGAGACAGAGGGATAGAGAGGGGGATAGAGAGAGGAGGGACCCAGAGAGGGGGATAAAGAGGGGGGACAGAGATAGGGGTTCAGAGAGGGGATGGACAGAGACAGTGGGGCAAAGAGAGGCGACAGTGAGAGGGGAACTGTGAGAGGGGCACGGAGAGGACGACAGAGAGAGGAGTTCAGAGAGAGGAAGTCAGAGGAAACGATGACAGAGAGAAGGGGACAGCGAGAATGGAACAGAGAGAGGGGGACAAAGAGAGGGGGACAGACTGAGGGAAAACAGAGAGATGGGGACAGAGAGAGGGGGACAGTGATAGTGGACAGCGGTAGGTGTCAGTGGGAGGAGGACAGAGAGAGGAGGAACAGAGAGAGGAGGAACAGAGAGAGGGTGACAGAGAGAGGGGTACAGAGAGTGGGGAACAGAAAGAGGGGAACAGGGAGTGGGGGACAGAGAGTGGGGGACAGCGAGAAGGAGAAAGAGAGAGGGGAACAGACAGGGGGACAGAGCGAGGGGACAGAAGACAGGGGGACAGAGAGAGGGGGACAGAGAGAGGGGGACAGAGAGAGGGGGACAGAGACCGGGGGAAAGAGAGTGGGGGACAGAGAGTGGGGGACAGAGAGAGTGGGACAGAGAGAGGGGAACAGAGAGAGTGGGGACAGTGAGAGGGGGACAGAGATACGGGGATAGAGTGAGGGGAACAGAGATAATGGGACAGAGAGAGGGCGGACAGAGAGAGGGGAACAGAGAGAGAGGAGGGACAGAGAGAGGGGAACAGAGAGAGGGGGACAGAGAGAGGGGGACAGTGAGAGGGGGACAAACAGGGTGGACAGAGCAAGGGGAGACAGGGAGAGGAGGACAGACTTAGGGGACAGAGTGACGTGGGGACAGAGGAGGGGACTGAGTGTGGGCAACAGAGAGAGGGAAAAAAGAGACAGAGGGACAGAGAGAGGGGGACAGAGAGAGAGGGACAGAGAGAGAGGGATAGAGAGAGGGGGAACAGACAGAGGGGACAGAGTGAGGATGGACAGAGAGTGGGGGTACAGAGAGAGGGGAACAGAGAGAGGGGAACAGAGAAAAGGGAACAGAGGGAGGGGACAGAGAGAAGGTGAAAGAGAGAGGGGGACAGAGAGAGGGGTACAGACAGGAGGACAGAGCGAGGGGATCATAAGACAGGGGGACAGGGAGCGTGAACAGAGCGAGGGTGGGACATAGAGAGGTGGCAGAGAGAGAGGGGACAGAGAGACGGGTGACAGAGAGATGGGAACAGAGAGATACGGGGATAGAGAGAGGGAAACAGAGAGCGGGCGACAGAGAGAGAGGGATAGAGAGAGGGGAACAGACAGAGGGGGGCAGTGTGGGGATGGACAGAGAAAAGGGGACAAAGAGAGGGGACAGAGAGAGGGGACAGCGAGTGGGGGTACAGAGAGATGGGAACAGAGAGAGGGGGACAGAGAGGGTGGAACGGGAGAGGGGTTCAGAGAGGGGGACAGAGAGAGAGGGGGAAAAAGAGAGGGGGGACACAGAGAGGGGAACAGAGAGAAGGGGACAGAGAGAGGGGGACAGTGAGAGGGGGACAAACAGGGTGGACAGAGCAAGGGGAGACAGGGAGAGGAGGACAGACTTAGGGGGACAGAGTGACGTGGGGACAGAGGAGGGGACTGAGTGTGGGCAACAGAGAGAGGGAAAAAAGAGACAGAGGGACAGAGAGAGGGGGACAGAGAGAGAGGGACAGAGAGAGAGGGATAGAGAGAGCGGGAACAGACAGGGGGGATAGAGTGAGGATGGACAGAGAGAGGGGGACAAAGAGAGGGACAGAGAGAGGGGACAGAGAGTGGGGTACAGAGAGAGGGGAACAGAGAGAAGGGGAGAGAGGGGGTGGAACGAGAGAGGGGGACGAAGAGAGGGGACAGAGAGCGCGGAACTGAGAGAGGGGTTCAGAGAGGGGGACAGAGAGACGGGGATAAAGAGAGGGGGACACAGAGAGGGGAACAGAGAGAAGGGGACAGAGAGAGGGGGACAGTGAGAGGGGGGACACATAGGGTGGACAGAGCAAGGGGAGACAGGGAGAGGAGGACAGACTTAGGGGGACAGAGTGACGTGGGGACAGAGGAGAGGACTGAGTGTGGGCAACAGAGAGAGGGAAAAAAGAGACAGAGGGACAGAGAGAGGAGGACAGAGAGAGAGGAAGGACAGTGAGAAGGGAAGAGAGAGAGGGAGACCGAGAGAAGGGAACAGAGAGAAGGAGACAGAGAGAGGGATGACAGAGAGAGGCGGACAGACAGAGGGCGGACAGAGAGAGTGGAGGGACATAGAGAGAGGAGGGACAGAGAGAGGGTGACCAAGAGAGGGGGGCAGACTGGGGGACAGAGCGAGGGGGGACAGAAGACAGGGGGACGGGGACCATGAACAGAGCAAGAGCGTGACAGAGAGAGGGTGCAGAGAGTGGGGGGAACAGAGAGGTGGGAGACAGAGAGAAGAGGACAGACTTAAAGGGACAGAGAGACGTGGGGACGGGGGCAGAGAGGTGGGCAAACAGAGAGAGTGGGGGACATAGTGAAGGTGACAGAGAGGGAAACAGAGAGAGGGGAACAGAGAGAGAGGAGGGACAGAAAGGTGGGACAGAGTGAGGGGCAGAGAGAGGGGGGACAGAGTGAGAGTGATAGAGAGTAGGGGACAGAGAGAGGGGGACAGAGTGAGAGTGACAGAGAGAGGGGACAGAGAGAGGGGGGACAGAGGGATAGGGATAGACAGAGGATGGACAGAGAAAGGGGGATAAAAAGAGGGGAATAGAGAGAGGGGGTACATGGAGAGGGGAAAGAGAGAGACGGGGTCAGAGAGGAGGGGGACAGAAAGAGGGGGTTAGAGAGAGGGGGGACAGAGAAAGGGGGACCGAGGGGGAGACAGAAGAAGTGAACTGAGAGAGGGCGGACAGAGAGAGAGGGACAGAGAGAGGCCGACAGAGTGAGGGGAACAGAGGGTGGGGGACAGAGAAAGGGGGGACAGAGAGAGGTGGACAGAGAGGGGACAGAGAGTGGGTGAACAGAGAGACGGGGACAGAGAGACGGGGGACAGTGAGAAGGGGTCAGAGAGACGGGGTACAGAGAGAGGCGAACAGAGAGAGGGCGACAGAGTGAGGGAAACAGAGGGTGGGGTCGGAGAGAGGGGATACAGAGGGAGGGGGACAGAGAAAGGGGGACAGAGAGAGGGCGACAGCAAGGGGACAGAGAGAGGGTGGACAGAGAGAGGGAGGACAGAGAGACGGGGGACAGTGGGAGGGGGGACAGAGAGAGCAGGACAGAGATACGGAGGGAGGGGGACAGAGAAAGGGGGGACAGAGAGAGGGTGACAGAGAGGGGACAGAGAGAGGGTGGACACAGAGAGGGAGGACAGAGAGACGGGGGTCAGTGAGAGGGGGGACAGAGAGAGCGGGACAGAGATACGGAGATAGAGTGAGGGGAACAGAGATAAGGGGACAGAGAGAGGGGGACAGAGAGAGAGGGACAGAGAGAGGGCGACAGAGTGAGGGGAACATAGGGTGGGGTACGGAGAGAGGTGGTACAGAGGGAGGGGACAGTGAGAAGGGGGACAGAGAGAGGGGGACAGAGAGAGAGGAACAGAGAGAGGGGGGATAGAGAGAGGGGAACAGAGAAAGGGGAACAGAGTGGGGACAGAGAGAGGGAGTCAGAGAGAGAGGGGATAGAGAAGAGGGGAACAGAGAAAGGGGAACAGAGGGGGAGACAGAGAGAGGGTACAGAGAGTGGCGAACAGAGTGGGGGGTCACAGAGAGAGGGGGAGAGAGAGGACGACATAGTGAGGGGGACAGAGGGAAGGGGACAGAGAGAGGTGGACAGAGAGAGGGGGCATAGAGGGGCGGACAGAGCGAGGGGACACAGATCGAGGGGTGACAGAAGGAAGGGGTCAGGGAGTTTGGACAGAGCGAGGGTGGGACAGACAGTGGGGGACAGAGAGAGGGGGACAGAGAGAGTGGGGACAGAGAGACCGGAACAGAGATACGGGGATAGAGTGAGGGGAACAGAGATAATGGGACAGACTGAGCCCGGACAGAGAGAGGGGGACAGAAAGAGAGGAGGGATAGACAGAGGATGGACAGATGGAGGGGGATAAAAAGAGGGGAACAGAGAGAGGGGGTACATGGAGAGGGGAGAGAGAGACGGGGTCAGAGAGGAGGGGGACAGAGAGAGGGGGTCAGAGAGAGGGGGGACAGAGAAAGGGGGACAGAGGGGAGACAGAGAGAGGGAGTACAGAGAGAGAAGGACAGAGAGAGGGCGACAGAGTGAGGGGAACAGAGGGTGGGGGACGGAGAGAGGGTGTACAGAGAGAGGGCGACAGAGTGAGTGGGTACAGTGGGAGGGGGACAGAGAAAGGGGGACAGAGAGAGGTCGACAGAGAGACGGGGACATAGAGACGGGGGACAGAGAGAGGGGGGACAGAGAGAGGGCGACAGAGTGAGTGGAACCGAGGGTGGGGGACGGAGAGGGGGGTACAGAGGGAGGGGGACAGAGAAAGGGGGAACAGAGAGAGGGAGACAGAGAGGGGACAGAGAGAGGGTGGACAGAGAGACGGGGACAGTGGGAAGGTGGTCACAGAGAGAGGGGGACAGAGAGAGGGCGGCAGAGTGAGGTGAACAGAGGGTGGGGGATGGAGAGAGGGGGTACATAGGGAGGGGGACAGAGAAAGGGGGGACAGAGAGAGGGTGACAGAGAGGGGAAGAGAGACGGGGTACAGAGAGACAGGGGACAGGGAGAAGGGGGCAGAGAGTGGGGGACAGAGAGGGGGGGACAGAGAGAGGGGACAGAGAGACGGGGGCAGTGAGAGGGGGGATAGAGAGAGAGGGGAACAGAGAAAGGGGAACAGAGGGGGAGACAGAGAGAGGGGCACAGAAAGAGGGGGGCAGAGAGAGGACGAGAGATTGAGGGGGATAAAGGGAGGGGGCAGAGAGAGGGGGGACAGAGAGAGGGGGACAGATAGAGGGGGACAGACAGATGGGGACAGAGGGAGGGGGCAGTGATAGGGGTCAGAGGAATGAGGACAGAGGGAGGCGGAACAGAGAGAGGGGTACAGAGAGTGGGGGACCGAGAGAGAGGGACAGTGAGTGGGGGACAGAGAGGGGGGGACAGAGAGAAGGAGACAGAGAGAGGGGTACAGACAGGGGGACAGAGCGAGCGAGTCAGAAGACAGGGGGACAGGGAGTGGAGGGACACAGAGAGGGGGTCAGAGAGAAGGGGATAGAGTGAGGGGAACAGAGAGAAGGGGACAGATGGGGGACGTGGAGAGGGGGACAGAGAGAGGGGGACATAGAGAGGGGAACAGAGAGAGGGGGACAGTGAGAGGGGAGCAATGAGAAGGAGACAGAGAGAGGAGAACAGAGAGAGCAGGACAGAGATACGGGGATAGAGTGAGGGGAACAGAGATGGGGGACAGACAGAGGACGGACAGAGAGAGGGGGACAGAGAGAGAGGAGGGACAGAGAGAGAGGGGACAGAGAGACGGGGGACAGAACGGTGGGACAGATTGAGGGGCAGAGAGAGGGGGACAGAGAGAGGGCAACAGAGAGGGGGGGACAGAGAGCGGGAGTACAGAGAGAAGGGAACAGAGAGAATGGGAACAGAGAGAGGGGGATAATGAGAGGGGAACAGAGAGAGGGGGGACATGGAGAGGGGAGAGAGAGTGAGACGGGGGACAGAGAGAGAAGGGGGACAGAGTGAGGGGAACAGAGAGAGTGCGACAGAGTGAGGGGGACAGAGGTTGGGGGATGGAGAGAGGAGGGACAGAGGGAGAGGGACAGAGAAATAGGGGACAGAGAGAGGGGGACAGAGAAAGGCTGGACAGAGA
The DNA here is from genome assembly GCF_020745735.1 of Hemiscyllium ocellatum. Taxonomy (NCBI): domain Eukaryota; kingdom Metazoa; phylum Chordata; class Chondrichthyes; order Orectolobiformes; family Hemiscylliidae; genus Hemiscyllium; species Hemiscyllium ocellatum. The sequence goes on from NC_083420.1 coordinate 67,882,931, forward strand.
GATGGGGAGAGAGAGAGACGGGGGACAGTGAGAAGGGGACATAGAGAGGTGGGACAGAGAGAGTGGGGACAGAGAGAAGGGGATAGAGAGGGGGGAACAGAGAGCGCGGAACAGAGGGGGTGACAGAGGGAGGGGGTACAGAGAGAGGCAAACAGAGAGAGGGGCACAGAGAGAGGGGACAGAGAGGGGACGACAGAGTGAGGGGGACAGAGTGAGGGGGACAGAAGCAAGGGGTCAGGGAGGGTGTACAGAGCGATGGTGGGACAGGCAGAAGGGAACATAGAGAGGGGAACAGAGAGAGCGGGACAGAGATACGTGGACAGAGTAAGGTGAACAGAGAGAAGGGGACAGAGAGAGGGCGGACAGAGAGAGGGGGATAGAGAGAGGGGATAGAGTGAGAGGAACAGAGAGAAGGGGATAGAGAGAGGGCGGACAGAGAGAGGGGGACAGAGAGAGTGGGGGACAGAGAGAGAGAAGGGACAGAGAGAGAAGGGACAGAGAGGGGGGTACAGACAGGGGACAGAGCGAGGGGGTCTGAAGACAGGGGGACAGGGAGCGTGAACATAGCGAGGGTGGGACAGAGAGAGGTGGCAGAGAGAGGGGGGGTCAGAGAGGCGGGTGACAGAGAGAGGGGGACAGAGAGAGGGGGATAGAGAGGCGGGTGACAGAGAGATTGGAACAGACAGATACGGGGAGAGAGTGAGGGGGACAGAGAGAGGGGGACAGAGAGAGGGGGAGGGATAGAGAGAGGGGGAACAGACAGAGGGGGACAGAGTGGGGTTGGACAGAGAGAGAGGGACAAAGAGAGGATGGACAGAGATAGGCGGACAAAGAGAGGGGACAGAGAGAGGGGACAGAGAGTGGGAGTACAGAGAGAGGGGAACAGAGAGAGGTGGACGTGGAGGGGGGAATGAGATAGGGGGACGAAAAGAGGGGACAGAGAGAGAGGAGCTGAGAGAGGGTTTCAGAGAGGGGGACAGAGAGAGAGGGGGATAAAGAGAGGGGGGACACAGGGAGGGGAACGGAGAGAAGGGAATAGAGAAAAGGGCACAGAGGGAAGGGGACAGAGAGAGGGGAACAGAGATGGGGGGACAGAGAGAGCGGGACAGAGATACGGGGATAGAGTGAGAGGAACAAAGATAATGGGACAGACCGAGGGCGGACAGAGAGAGGGGGACAGAGAGAGAGGAGGGATAGACAGAGGATGGGCATAGAGAGGGGGATAAAAAGAGGGGAACAGAGAGAGGGGTTACATGGAGAGGGGAGAGAGAGACGGGGTCAGAGAGGAGGGGGACAGAGAGAGGGGGTCAGAGAGAGGGCGACAGGGTGAGGGAAACAGAGGGTGGGGTCGGAGAGAGGGGGTACAGAGGGAGGGGGACAGAGAAAGGGGGACAGAGAGAGGGTGGACAGAGAGGCGGGACAGAGAGACGGGAGACAGTGAGAAGGGGGACAGAGAGAGGGGAACAGTGAGAAGGGGGACAGAGAGGGGGGACAGAGAGACTGGGGACAGTGAGAAGGTGGAGAGAGAGACTGGGGGACAGAGAGAGGGGGGACAGAGAGAGGCGAATAGAGAGAGGACGACAGAGTGAGGGGAACAGAGGGAGGGGGACAGAGAGAGGGGGCAGAGAGTGGGGTCAGAGAGGGGGGAGAGAGCGAGGGGACACAGATCGAGGGGTGACAGAAGCAAGGGGTCAGGGAGTGTGGACAGAGCGAGGGTGGGACAGGCAGAGGGGGACAGCGAAAGGGGAACAGAGAGAGGGGGGACAGGGAGAGGGGGGACAGAGAGAGCGGGACAGAGATACGGGGATAGAGTGAGGGGAACAGAGATAAGGGGAGAGAGAGAGGACGGACAGAGAGAGGGGGACAGAGAGAGCGGCACAGAAATGCGGGGATAGACTGAGGGGAACAGAGATAATGGGACAGACCGAGGGCGGAGAGAGAGAGGGGGACAGAAAGAGAGGAGGGACAGAGAGAGGGGGACAGAGAGAGGGGGACAGAAACGTTGGACAGAGTGAGGGGCAGAGAGAGGGGGTTCAGAGAGAGGGGAACAGAGAGAGGGGGACAGAGAGCGGGGGACAGAGAGAGGGGGTACAGAGAGCGGGAGTACACAGAGAAGGGAACAGAGAGAGTGGGGACAGAGGGAGGGGGATAATGAGAGGGGAACAGAGAGAGGGGGGACATGGAGAGGGGGAGAGAGAGAGACGGGGGACAGAGAGAAGGGAGACAGAGAGGGGGGAACAGAGAGAGGGCGACAGAGTGAGGGGTCATAGTTTGGGGGACGGAGAGAGGGGGACAGAGGGAGGGGGACAGAGAAAGTGGGGACAGAGAGAGGGCCGACAGAGAGGGAACAGAGAGAGGATGGACAGAGAGACGGAGGAGAGAGAGACGGGGGGCAGTGAGAATGGGGACAGAGAGAGGTGGGACAGAGAGAGTGGGGACAGAGAGAGAGGGGAACAGAGGGTGGGGAACAGAGGGGGCGACAGAGGGAGGGGGTTAGAGAGGGGACGACAGAGTGAGGGGGACAGAGGGAGGGGGACAGAGAGACGGGGCAGAGAGAGAGGCAGAGAGAGGGGGACAGAGTGACGGGGACAGAGTGAGGGGGGACAGAAGCAAGGGGTCAGGGAGGGTGGACAGAGTGATGGTGGGACAGACAGAGGGGAACATAGAGAGCGGGACAGAGATACGCAGATAGAGTAAGGGGAACAGAGAGAAGGGGACAGAGAGAGGGGGACAGAGAGAGGGGGATAGAGAGTGGGGGATAGAGAGAGGATGGACTGAGAGAGGATGGACTGAGAGAGGGGAACAGAGGGGGCGACAGAGTGAGGGGGACAGAGGGAGGGGACAGAGAGAGGGGGCAGAGAGAGGGAGGCAGAGAGAGGGGTACAGAGAAAGGGGGGACAGAGAGAGGGCCAACAGAGAGGGAACAGAGAGAGGGTGGACAGAGAGACGGAGGAGAGATAGATGGGGGACAGTGAGAAGGGGGACAGAGAGAGGTGGGACAGAGAGAGTGGGGACAGAGAGAGAGGGGATAGAGAGAAGGGAACAGAGAAAGGGGAACAGACGGGGCTACAGAGGGAGGGGGACAGAGAGGGGACGACAGAGTGAGGGGGACAGAGGGAGGGGACAGAGAGGGGGAGCAGAGAGATGGAGGCAGAGAGAGGGGGACAGAGTGACGGGGACGGAGTGAGGGGGACAGAAGAAAGGGGTCAGGGAGGGTGGACAGAGCGATAGTGGGACAGACAGAAGAGAACATAGAGAGGGGAACATAGAGAGTGGGACAGAGATACGTGGATAGAGTAAGGGGAACAGAGAGAGGGGGGACAGAGAGAGGGGGATAGAGAGAGGGGGATAAAGAGAGGATGGACTGAGAGAGGTGGACAGAGAGAGGGTGACAAGGAGAGGGGTCAGACAGAGGGAAACAGAGAGAGTGCGGACAGAGAGAGGGGTACAAAGAGAGGGGACAGAGAGAGTGGGAACAGAGAGAGGGCGATAAAGAGATGGGGGACAGAGTGATGGGGCAGAGAGAGTGGATCAGAGATAGAGGGGGACAGAGAGAAGGGAAAAGAGAGAAGGGCACAGAGCGAGGGGAAAATAGAGAGGGGAGCAGAGAGAGGGGAGCAGAGAGAAGGGAACAGCGATTGGAACTGAGAGACGGGGACAGAGAGAGAGGGACAGAGAGAGGGCGACAGAGAGAGGGGAACAGAGAGAAAGGGACAGAGAGAGGGGGACATGGAGAGGGGCTCAGAGAGAGGGGGAACAGAGAAAGGGGGCAGAGAGAGGGGGCAGAGAGAGGGGAACAGAGAAAGGAGACAGAGAGAGGGGGACAGAGATATGGAGATAGAGTGAGGGGAACAGAGAGAGGAGGGACAGAGAGAGGGTGACAGAGAGAGGGGGACACAGTGAGGGGGGACAGAGAGAGGGGGACAAAGAGAGGGGACAGAGAAAAGGGAACAGAGGGAAGGGGACAGAGAGAGGGGGACATAGAGAGGGGGACACAGTGAGGGGGACAGAGAGAGGGAGATAGAGGGAGGAGGACAGAGGGAGGAGAGCAGAGAGTGGGGGACAGAGAGAGGGCGAAATAGAGAGGGGAACATAGAGAGCGGGACAGAGATACGCGGATAGAGTAAGGGGAACAGAGAGAAGGGGACAGTGAGTGGGGGACAGAGAGATTGGGATAGAGAGAGGGGGATAGAGAGAGGATGGACTGAGAGAAGGGGACAGAGAGAAGGGGACAGAGAGAGGATGGACTGAGAAGGGGAGACAGAGAGTGGGTGACAAGGAGAGGGGTCAGACAGAGGGAAACAGCGAGAGTGCGGACAGAGAGAGGGGTACAAAGAAAGGGGACAGAGAGAGTGGGAACAGAGAGAGGGGGATAAAGAGATGGGGACAGAGTGATGGGGCAGAGAGAGTGGATCAGAGATAGAGGGGACAGAGAGAAGGGAAAAGAGAGAAGGGCACAGAGAGAGGGGAAAATAGAGAGGGGAGCAGAGAGAGGGGAGCAGCGAGAAGGGAACAGGGATTGGAACTGAGAGACGGGACAGAGAGAGAGGGACAGAGAGAGGGCGACAGAGAGAGGGGAACAGAGAGAAAGGGACAGAGAGAGGGGGACATGGAGAGGGGCTCAGAGAGAGGGGGAACAGAGAAATGGGACAGAGAGAGGGGGGCAGAGAGAGGGGAACAGAGAGAGGAGACAGAGAGAGGGGGACAAAGAGAAGTAGACAGAGAGAGCGGGACAGAGATATGGAGATAGAGTGAGGGGAACAGAGAGAGGAGGGACAGAGAGGGTGACAGAGGGAGGAGGGTCAGAGAGGGAGGACAGAGCCAAGGGGGACAGAAGACAGTGGTACAGGGAGGGTGTACAGAGCGAGAGTGGAACAGAGAGATGGGCAGAGGGAGGGGGGAGAGAGGGGGGTGACAAAGAGAGGAAGGCAGACTTAGACAGACAGAGAGAGGGGGACAGAGAAAGGGAGACAGAGAGAGGGGAAGAGAGAGAAGGGGACAGAGAGAGGGGGACGTGGAGAGGGGGACAGAGAGAGGGGGCAGAGAGAAGGTGGACAAAGAGAGGGGGCCAGATAAAGAGGGGGGGCAGAGAGAGGGGGTCAGAGAGAGGGGTCAGAGAGAGGGGAACAGAGAGAGGAGACAGAGAGAGGGGGACAAAGAGAATTAGACAGAGAGAGGAGAACAGAGAGAGCGGGACAGAGATATGGAGATAGAGTGAGGGGAACAGAGAGAGGAGGGACAGAGAGAGGGTGACAGAGAGAGGGGGACACAGTGAGGGGGACAGAGAGAGGGGGACAGAGGGAGGGGGAGAGAGAAGGGTTCAGAAAGAGGGGAACAGAGAGTGGGGACAGAGAGTGGGGGACAGAGAGAGGGGGACATGGAGACGGGGGAGAGAGTGAGGGGGACACAGAGATGGGGACAGAGAGAGGGGGACAGAGAGAGGGGGACAGAGGGAGGGGGTCAGAGAGAGGGGGACAGAGGGATGGGGACAGAGGGAGGGGTCAGAGAGAGGGGGGACTGAGAGAGGGGGACAGAGAGAGCGGGGAGAGGGTGGGGGGACAGAGGGAAGGAGACAGAGAGAGGGGGGCATAGAGAGGGGTACAGAGAGAGGGAGACAGAGAGAGGGGGACAGAGGGAGGGGGACAGAGAGAGGGAGACAGTGAGAGGAGGACAGAGGGAGGAGAGCAGAGAGTGGGGGACAGAGAGAGGGGGACATAGAGAGGGGGGAAAGGGTGAGGGGGACAGAGAGTGGAGGGACAGAGAGAGAGTGGGACAGAGAAAGGGGGAGAGTGAGAAGGGGACAGAGAGAGGGGGGACAGAGAGTGAGAGACAGAGAGAGGGAGACATGGAGAAGGGGGAACAGTGAGGGGGACAGAGAGAGCAGGACAGAGGATGGGGGACGGAGAGAGGATGGGCAGATAGGGGGACAGAGCGAAGGGGAACAGAGAAAGGGGGACAGAGAGAGGGGAACAGAGAGAGGGCGACAGAGAGAGGACGACAGAGTGAGGGGGACAGAGAGACGGGGACAGTGAGAAGGGGGACAGAGAGAGGGGGGACAGAGTGAATGGGACAGAGATTGGCCCCAGAAAGAGCATGACAGAGCGAGCGGAGTCTGGAGAGGGGACACAGAGAGGGGGAACAGAGACAGAGGGTCAGAGAGACGGGGTTAAAGGGGTCAGAGAGAGGGATTCAGGGAGAGTGGGGATAGAGAGAGGGGGTAGAGAAAGGGGGCACGGAGAGGGGGTAGAGAGAGGAGGAGGAACATAGAGCGGGTACAGAGAGAGCAGGGACAGAGAGGGGTGACAGAGAGTAGGGGACAGAGGCAAGGGGACAGAGAGAAGGTGTCAGAAAGAGGGGGACAGAGAGAGGGGGCAGAGTGAAAGGGTCAGAGAAAAAGAGACATATAGAGAGGGACAGAGAGAGGGGGATCGGAGAGAGTGGGGACAGAGAGAAGGTGTCAGAAAGAGGGGGACAGAGAGGGGTGACAGAGAGTAGGGGACAGAAGGAAGGGGACACAGAGAAGGTGTCAGAAAGAGGGGGACAGAGAGAGAGGGGGCAGAGTGAAAGGGACAGAGAAAAAGAGACATATAGAGAGGGGCAGAGAGAGTTGGATCAGAGAGAGAATGGGACAGAGAAGGGGACAGAGAAAGAGGGGGAGAGAAAGAGAGGACAGAGAGGGGCGAACAGAGAGAAGGGGACAGAGAGAAGGGGACAGAGAGAGGGGGACAGAGAGAGGACGACAGAGTGAGGGGGACAGAGGGAGGGGGACAGAGAGAGGCGGGCCAGAGAGAGGGGGAAAGAGTCGGGTGGACAGAGAGAGGGGGAACAGAGTGAGGACGACAGAGAGAGGGGGACAGAGAGAGGAGGGACATGGAGACGAGACAGAGAGAGGGGGGCAAAGAGAAGGAGACAGAGAGAAGGGACAGGGAGAAGGAGACAGAGAGAAGAGAACAGAGAGAGCGGGACAGAGATATGGAGATGGAGTGAGGGGAACAGAGAGAGGTGGGGCAGAGAGAGGGTGACAGAGATAGGGGGACAAAGAGAGGGGACAGAGAAAAGGGAACAGAGGGAAGGGGACAGAGAGAAGAGGACAGAGAGAAGGGGACAGAGAGAGGGGGACAGAGGGAGGGGGACGGAGAGGGGGGGACAGAGTGAGGGGGACAGAGGGAGGGGGACAGAGAAGGGTTAAGAAAGAGGGGAACACAGAGAGGGGGACAGAGAGAGGGGGACAGAGAGAGGGAGACAGAGGGAGGGGGACAGAAAGAGGGGTCATAGGGAGGGGAGCAGAGAGAGGGGGACAGAGAGAGGGGGACATGGAGAGAGGGGAGAGAGTGAGGGGGTCAGAGAGAGGAGGGACAGAGAAAGAGGGGGACAGAGAAAGGAGGGACAGAGAGAGGGCGAATGATTGGGCGACAGCGGGGGGAAACAGAGAGAGGGGAACAGAGAGTGAGAAACAGACAGAGGGGGACAGCGAGAGGGGGGCATGGAGAGGGGGGTGAGAGTGAGGGGGACAGAGAGCGGGAGGACAGAGAGAGCAGGACAGAGGGTGGGGACGGAGAGAGGGGGTACAGAGAGAGGGGTCAGAGAGAGGGGTGACAGAGAGATGGGTGAGACAGAGAGATTGGGACAGAGAGATGGGGGGGCAGATAGGGGGACAGAGAGGGGGGAACAGAGAGAGGGCGACAGAGCGAGGGGGACAGAGGGTGGGGTACGGAGAGAGGGGGACAGAGGGAATGGGACAGAGAAAGGGGGACAGCGAGAGGGCGACAGAGAGGGGACAGAGAGAGGGTGGACAGAGAGAGGGGAACAGAGGGGGCGACAGAGGGAGGGGGGATAGAGAAAGGGGAATAGAGAGGGGAACAGAGGAGGCGACAGAGAGAGGGGGAACAGAGAGAGGCGAACAGAGAGAGGGGCACAGAGAGAGGGGGAAAGAGAGGGGTGGACAGAGAGAGGGGGACAGAGAGAGGGGGAATAGAGTGTGGACGACCGAGTGAGAAGTAAAGAGGGAGGGGGACAGAGAGAAGGGGACAGAGAGAGGGCGGACAGAGAGAGGGGGATAGAGAGAAGGGGACAGAGAGAGGGCGGAGAGAGAGACGGGGACAGAGTGAGGATGGACAGAGAGAGGGGGACAAAGAGAGGGGGACAGAGAGAGGGGTACAAAGAGAGGGTCAGAGAGAGGGGACAGAGAGAGAGGAACAGAGAGAGGGTAACAGAGAGAATGGGGACAGACAGAGGGGGATAAAGAGAGGGGGGACAGGGAGAGGGGTACAAAGAGAGGGTCAGAGAGAGAGGGGACACAGAGAGAGGAACAGAGAGAGTGGGGACAGAGAGAGGGGGATAAGGAGAGGGGGAGCAGAGAGAAGGGGACAGAGAGATGGGGACAGAGGGAGGGGGACAGAGAGAAGGGGATAGAGAGAGGGGGATATAGTGAGGGGAACAGAGAGAGACGAACAGAGAGAGGGGCACAGAGAGAGGGGGAAAGAGGGGGAGGACAGAGAGAGGGGGGCAAGGAGAGGGGTGACAGAGAGAGGGGTACAGAGAGAGGATGTACAGAGAGAGGGGGAATAGAGACAGGGCGGACAGAGAGATGGGACAGAGAGAGGGGGACAGAGAGAGGATGGACAGAGAGGGGGGACAGAGAGGGGGGACAGAGAGAGGGGAACAGAGAGAGCGCGGACAGAGAGAGAGGGGACAGAGAGAGGGGACAGGGAGAGAGGGGACAGAGGGGGTTAACAGAGAGAGGGGGGACAGAGAGAGGGGGAACAGAGAGGGGGGAATAGAGAGAGGGGTCTGAGAGAGAGGGGACAGAGAGAGGGGGAACAGAGAGGGGGGAATAGAGAGAGGGGTCTGAGAGAAAGGGGACAGAGAGAGGGGGACAGAGAGAGGGCAACAGGGAGGGCGACAGAGAGGGGAACAAAGTGAGGGGAAAAGAGAATGGAGGACAGAGAGAGGTGGACAGAGAGAGGGGGGATATGGAGAGAAGACAGAGAGAGGGGGACAAAGAGAAGGAGACAGAGAGAAGGGAACAGGGAGAAGTAGACAGAGAGAGGAGAACAGAGAGAGCGGGACAGAGATATGGAGATAGAGTGAGGGGAACAGAGAGAGGAGGGACAGAGAGAGGTTGACAGAGAGAAGGGGGCATGGACGGGGGGACAGAGAGAGGTGGACAAAGAGAGGGGACAGAGAAAAGGGAACAGAGGGAAGGGGACCGAGAGAAGGGGACAGACAGAGGGGACAGAGAGAGGAGGATAAAGAGAGGGGGACAGAGAGAGGGGGACAGAGAGAGGGGGAGAGAGTGAGGGGGTCAGAGAGAGAGGGACAGAGAGTGAGGGGGACAGAGAAAGGAGGGAGAGAGAGAGGGCAAATGATTGGGCGACAGAGAGGGGAGCAGAGAGTGAGAGACAGAGAGAGGGGGACAGAGAGAGGGGGGTACGAGAGGGGGGTGAGAGTGACGGGGACAGAGAGCGGGGGGACAGAGAGAGCAGGACAGAGGGTGGGGACGGAGAGAGGGGGCAGAGAGAGGGGTTCAGAGAGAGGGGGGACAGAGAGAGTGGAGGGACAGAGAGATTGGGACAGAGAGAGGGGGGCAGATAAGGGGAAAGAAAGAGGGGGAACAGAGAGAGGGCGACAGAGTGAGGGGGACAGAGGGTGGGGTACGGAGAGAGGGGAGACAGAGGGAATGGGACAGAGAAAGGGGGACAGAGAGAGGGCGACAGAGAGGGGACAGAGAGAGGGTGGACAGAGAGAGAGGGGACAGAGAGAGGGGGAACAGAGTGAGGACGATAGAGTGAGGGGGAAAGAGGGGGGACAGAGAGAGGCGGGACAGAGAGATGGGGACAGAGAGATGGGGACAGAGAGTGGGGTACAGTGGTAGGGGGCAGAGGTAGGGGACAGAGAGACGGGGACAGAGAGAGGGGGCACAGAGAGAGGGGGGTCAGAGAGAGGGGGGATAGAGAGAAGGGGACAGAGAGAGGGCGGACAGAGAGGGGGATAGAGAGAGGGCGATAGAGAGAGGGGGACCGAGAGAGGGGTACAGAGTGAGGATGGACAGAGAGAGGGGGACAAAGAGAGGGGGACAGAGAGAGGGGTACAAAGAGAGTGTCAGAGAGAGGGGACAGAGAGAGAGGAACAGAGAGAGGGTAACAGAGAGAGTGGGGATAGACAGAGGGGGATAAAGAGAGTGGTGACAGGGAGAGGGGTACAAAGAGAGGGTCAGAGAGCGAGGAACAGAGAGCGGGGGTACAGAGAGAGGGGACCAGAGAGAGTAGGGACAGAGAGAGGGGGATAAGGAGAGGGGGAGCAGAGAGAAGGGGACAGAGAGTAGGGGACAGACAGTGTGGGACAGAGGCAGGGGGACAGAGAGAAGGGATAGAGAGAGGGGGATAGAGTGAGGGGAACAGAGAGAAGGGGACAGAGAGAGGGGAGAAAGTTACGAGGACGGGGGGGATGGACAGAGAGTGGGGAACCGTGGGTGGGGGACATAGAGAGGGGGGCAGGGAGAGGGGGCTAGGGAGAGGGTGGACAGAGAGAGGGGGACAAAGAGAAGGAGACAGAGAAATGGGGGCAGAGAAAGGGTGGACAGAGAGAGGGGGAACAGAGAGAGGGTGGACAGAGAGAGAGGGGACAGAGAAAGAGGGGACAGAGAGAGTGGGAACTGAGAGAGGGGGAACAGAAAGAAGGTGAACAGAGAGAGGAGGGACAGTGAGAGGGGGGACTGAGAGAGTGGGGACAGAGAGAGGGGAACAGAGAGAAAGGGACAGAGAGAGGGGTCAGAGAGAGTGGGGACAGAGAGTGGGGGACAGAGAGAGGATGGACAGAGAGAGGATGGACAGAGAGAGGGGGCAGAGAGAGTTTGGACAGAGAGAGAGAGGGGATAGAGACAGAGGGGACAGAGAGAGAGGGGACAGAGAGAGGGGGAACAGAGAGAGGGTGGACAGAGAGAGAAGGGACAGAGAGACAGAGACTGAGAGAGTGGGGACAGAGAGAGGGGGGACAGAGAGAGGGGAACAGAGAGAAGGGGACAGAGAGAGGGGGTCAGAGAGAGTGGGGACAGAGATGGGGGACAGAGAGAGGATGGACAGACAGAGGGGAACAGAGAGAGGGGGGACAGAGTGAGGGGGACAGAGAGAGGGGGAACAGAGAGAGGGTGGACAGAGAGAGGGGTCAGAGAGAGGGGGACAGAGAGAGGAGGACAGAGAAAGTGGGGACAGAGAGAGGGGAACAGAGAGAAGGGGACAGAGAGACGGGGACGTGGAGAGGGGAACAGAGAGAGGGGATAGAGTTATGAGGACAGAGAGAGGGTGCACAGAGAGTGGGGAACAGAGAGAGGGGGTCAGAGAGAGGGGTACAGAGAGAAGGGACACAGAGTGAGGGGGACAGAGAGAGGGGTACAGAGAGAGGACGACAGAGGGTGGGGGATGGAGAGCGGGGAGACAGAGAGAGGGGGGTCAGAGAGAGGGTGTCAGAGAGAAGGGAGACAGAAAGAGAGGAGAGACAGAGAGATAGGGACAGAGAGGGGGGGTAGACAGGGGGACAGAGCGAGAGTGGACAGAGAGAGTTGGGACAGAGAGAGGGGAACAGAGAGAGCGGAACAGATGGGGAGACAGAGAGAGGGGGTACAGAGAGAGTCAAACAGAGAGAGGGGGACAGAGAAAGGGGGACAAAGAGAGGGCAACAGAGTGAGGGGGACAGAGGGAGGGGACAGAGTAAGGTGGACACAGAGAGAGGGACAGTGAGAGGGGGGCATATATGGGGGGACAGCGTGAAGAGGGACAGAAGACAGGAGGACAGGGAGGGTGGACAGACCGAGGGTGGGACAGTGAGAGGGGGCAGAGAGAGGGGGACAGAGAGAGGAGAACAGAGAGCGCGGGGCAGAGATACGGGGATAGAGTGAGGGAAACACAGAGAAGGGGATAGAGCGAGGGCGGACAGAGAGAAAGGGACAAAGAGAGGGGACAGAGAGAGGGGAACAGTGAGAGTGGAGACAGACAGAAAGATGGATAAAGAGAGGGGGACAGACAGATGGGGCAGAGAGAGGGGACAGAGAGAGGGGGACAGTGAAAGGGGGACAGTGAGAGGGGACAGTGAGAAGGGGACAGAGAGAAGGGGACAGAGAGAGGGGGACAGAGAGAAAGGGTCAGAGAGAAGGGGACAGAGAGAGGGGGACAGTGAGAGGGACAGTGAGAGGGGACAGAGAGAAGTGGACAGAGACAGGGGACAGAGAGAAGGGAAAAGAGAGAAGGGGACAGAGAGAGGGGGATAGATAAGGGGGACAGCGAGAGGGGGAGAATCAGAGGGGGACAGAGAGGGGGGGTAAGAGAGTGGGGCAGAGAGAGTGAGGACAGAGAAAGGGGGACAGAGGGAGGGGTGACAGAGAGTGGGGACAGCCTTGGGGGACAGACAGATGGTGAAAGAGTAAGGGGAACAGAAAGGAGGGGACAGAGAGAGGGGGTAAGAGAGAGGGGCAGAGAGATTTGGGACAGAGAGAGGGGACAGAGAATGGGGGACAGAGAGCGGGAGGACAGAGAGAGGGACGGAGCAGGTTGCAGACTGAGGGCAGAATTGGGTACAAATGGAGGGACAGAGAGAGGAGGACAGAGAGAGAGGAACAGAGATAAGGGGACAGAGAGAGGGGACTGAGAGAGGGGGACAGGGAGAGAGGTTGGACAGAAAGGGGGGACAGAGGGGGGAAATGGAGAGGGTGGACAGAGAGAGGGGGACAGGGAGAGCGTGACATTGAGAGTGGGACAGACAGAGAGGGTGGAAAATGAGGGGGACAGAGAGAGAGGGGACAGAGAGGGAGACGGAGAGAGGGGTACAGAGAGAGGGGGGGAATGGGGGGAGACAGAGTGGTGGGGACAGAGAGAGGGGACAGAGAGCGAGTCGACAGAGAGAGGGGGACAGAGAGAGGGGGGGACAGAGAGAAGGGGACAGAGAGAGGAGGACAGAGAGAGAGGGGACAGAGAGAAGGGATGGAGGGGTACGGGGGATCAACAGAGAGACGTGGGGACAGAGAGAGGGGTATCAGAGAGAGGGGGGTTCAGAGAGGGGGGCAGAGAGTGGAAGACAGAGAGAGGGGGACAGAGAGAGGGGGGACAGAGAGAAGGGGACAGAGACGTGGGGACAGAGAGAGCAGGACTGTGAGTGGGGACAGAGAGAGGAGTGACCGAGAGAGTGGGGGCAAACTTGGGGGACAGACAGAGGGGGACAGAGAGAGCGGAACTGAAAGAGGGGGACAGAGAGAGGGGGTAAGAGAGAGGGGGCAGAGAGATTTGGGACAGGGAGAAGGGGACAGAGAGAGGGGGTAAGAGAGAGGGGCAGAGAGAGTGGGGACAGAAAGATGGGAGATAGATAAGGGGGACAGCGAGAGGGGAGAATGAGAGGGGGGACAGAGAGAGGGGGACAGAGAGAGGGGTGACAGAGAGTGGGGACAGACTTGGGGGACAGACAGAGGGTGAAAGAGTAAGGGGAACAGAAAGGAGGGGACAGAGAGAGGTTATAAGAGAGAGGGGAAGAGTGATTTGGGACAGAGAGAGGGGGACAGAGAATGGGGGACAGACAGACGGTGGACAGAGAGAGGGACAGAGCAGGGTGCAGACTGAGGGGGCAGAGTTGGCGGGACAGAGAGAGGGGGACAGAGAGAGAGGAACAGAGATAAGGGGACAGAGAGAGGGGCAGAGAGAGAGGGGACAGAGAGAGGGTGACAGGGAGAGAGGTTGGACAGAAAGGGGGACAGAGAGGGGGAAATGGAGAGGGTGGACAGAGAGAGGGAAATATTGAGAGGGGGAGAGAGAGGGGGTCAGAGAGAGGGGACAGGGAGAGGGGGACAGAAAGAAGTGGAAAGTGAGAGGGGGCAGAGAGATTTGGGACAGAGAGAGGGTGACAGAGAGAGTGTGACATTGAGAGTGGGACAGAGAGAGATGGGACAGAGAGGGAGTCGGAGAGAGGGGTACAGGGAGAAAGGGGGAAGGGGGGACAGAGGGGTGGGGACAGAGGGAGGAGAGCAGAGAGTGAGTTGACAGAGAGAGGGGACAGAGAGAGGGGGACAGAGAGAGAGGGGACAGAGAGTGAGGGGACAGAGAGAGGGGGTAGAGAGAAGGGATGAGGGTACGGGGGATCAACAGAGAGACGTGGGGACAGAGATAGGTGTATCAGAGAGAGGGGGTGTCAGGGGGGAGAGAGTGGGGGACAGAGAGAGGGGGACATAGAGAGGGGCAGAGAGAGGGGACAGGGAGATGGGGACAGGGAGAGGGGTACAGAGAGAGGAGGTCAGAAAGAGAGGAGAGAGACAGAGAGAGGGGTACATAGAGAGCGGCAACAGAGAGAATGGGGACAGAGAGAGAGGGATAGAGAGAGGGGCGACAGAGACTGGGGGACAGATGGGGGGTACACAGAGGGGGGCAGAGAGGGTGGGACGGGAGAGATAGAGGGGGTAATGGGGGCACAGTGGGGACAGAGAGAGGGGCAACGGACAGCGGGGAGATGGAGAGAGGGGGCAGAGAGTGGGGGCAGAGAGAGGGGGAAAGGGAGAGGGGTGGACTGAGAGAGTGGGGACAGAGAGAGAGGGCGGACAGAGAGAAGGGGTGCAGAGAGAGGGGGACTGAGAGAGGGGGACATAGAGAGGGGGCATAGAGGGGGGACATAGAGGGTGGGACATAGAGGGTGGGACATAGAGGGTGGGACAGAGAGAGGGGGACAGAGAGAGGGCGGACAGAGAGAGGTGGTGACAGAGAGAGGTGGGGACAGACAGAGGGTGACCGAGGGGACGACAGAGAGGGGGACAGAGAGAGGGGGACATAGAGACGGGGGACATTGAGGGGGGGACATAGAGGGTGGGACAGAGAGAGGGCGGACAGAGAGAGTGGGACAGAGAGAGGGTGGACAGAGAGATGTGGGGACAGACAGAGGGTGACAGAGAGGGCGACAGAGAGGGGGACAGAGAGAAGGGGCAGATAGAGGGGGGACAGAGAGACAGGTGTCAGAAGTGGGGCAGAGAGAGGGGACAGAGAGGGGTACAGACATACGGGACAGAGAGAGGGTGGACAGAGAGAGGGAGGACAGGGAGAGAGGTTGGACAGAGAGGGGCGACAGAGAGGGGAGGACAGAGTGCGGAGAGTGAGGCGGACAGAGAGAGGGATAGAGAGAGAGGGACAGAGAGAGGGGGAACAGAGAGAGGCGTGACAGAGAGAGGGTGACAGAGAGAGGGAGACAGAGAGAGGGGTGACAGAGAGAGGGGTGACAGAGGGGGGGACAGAGAGAGGGTGACAGAGAGAGGGGCGACAGAGAGAGGGGTGACAGAGAGAGGGTGACAGAGAGAGGGGGCAGAGCGAGGGGTGACAGAGAGAGGGTGACAGAGAGAGGGGACAGAGAGAGGGGGACAGAGAGAGGGGTGACAGAGAGAGGGTGACAGAGAGAGAGGGGAACAGAGAGAGGGGTGACAGAGAGAGGGGTGACAGACAGAGCGGTGACAGAGAGAGGGTGATAGAGAGAGTGGGGACAGAGAGAGGTGTGACAGAGAGAGAGGGGACAGAGAGAGGCGTGACAGAGAGACGGGGTGACAGAGAGAGGGAGACAGAGAGGGTGGGACAGAGAGAGGGGGACAGAAAGAGGGAGACAGAGAGAGAGGGGGACCAGAGAGAGGAGTGACAGAGAGAGGGGTGACAGAGAGAGGGGTGACAGAAAGAGGGGGATCAGAGAGAGAATGGAACAGAGAAGGGGACAGAGAAAGAGGGGGGAGAGAAAGAGAGGACAGAGAGGGGCGAACAGAGAGAAGGGGACAGAGAGAAGGGGGCAGAGACAGGGGAACAGAGAGAGGGGGACAGAGAGAGGGTGACAGACAGGGGTTGGATAGAGAGAGGGGGGCACAGAGAGGGGGAGATAGAGAGAGGGGAGACAGCGAGATGGGGAACAGAGAGAGGGGGACAGAGAGAGGTGTGCCAGAGAGAGGGGGACAGAGAGAGAGGGGGTACAGAGAAAGAGGGACAGAGAAAGGGGACAGAGAAAGGGGGCAGAGAAAGGGGGCATAGAGAGGGAGGACAGAGAGAGGGGGACAGAGAGTATCGACCAGGAGGACCCGAGAGCTGCTGTCCTATCAGAGAGAGAGGCTGGTGGGTCACACACCTCAGGTGTGGGGCGAGGTTGAGAAGCTGGGGCCCTCATGGTAATGTCAGACATGATAGAGATTGAGCCAACAGTGTTGGCATCATGAGCCAGTTAGCTGAGGGACTGACCCCCCTTTGTAGCAGAGGGGGTTCAATCCCTTGAACAGAGCAAGCTGGAGAATTCAACACTAAAACCAATCTGTACGGACCCGCTGGAGACCTGAAACATCACTACAGAGATTGCTGAAGAAGCTCAGCATGTCTGGCAGCATCTCTGAAGGGAGATGGAGAAAGAGACAGAGTTCACCTTTCAATCCAGTGATTTCTGCGGGAAAGTTCCTTCAGAACAGACCGTTTTGAGGAAGGGTCCCTTGAAATGTGAATTGTTCCTCTCTCTCCTCACCGTTGCTACTGAATATCCCCAGCCATCTGTTAGCTTGAGAATTTGATCTGACCTGATCCAAGCGTCACTGAGTAATTCAGTCTGTGCTCAAAGCCCTGAGGCTGCTTCTGCTGAAAGTTGACAAACAGGTTTAAGGCTTTATAAGGTGTTGTATTCGGAGGGCGGGATACATGGGAGAACAGATACAGAACACAGGCACTTCACAAAGATCCATATCATTGTAACTTTGTGATGTTAATTCAGAAGGAACAGCTCAGACCTAACATTTCAGTTAATCAGCCAAGGGGAGTGTATATGTCATGGCAAAGACTTGTTGTAAAGAATGTACAGAATCGAACTTTAGTGACTATGTTTGGACGTAAAGTTTTTTTGTGAATAAAGTCTCTTTTTGAAATTGGTATAAATATTTTTTCGAGGAGGATCAAGCTTGTGGAGGCATTGCCCTTGTCCCTAATCTTTCTTAAATAAACACTAGAGAAGTTAGATACTCCCCCGGTATACACATCAATCGGTCATCAACGAGGAGGAGATGGTAGGATTGTCACGGGGGCTCAGTTTTGCCTCACACCACACCCCCCCCCCCCACCCCCCGGGTTCGATCCCAGCCTCGGGCGACTGTGTGTGTGGAGTTGGCACATTCTCCCCATATCAGCCTCCAGGTACTCCAGGGAGTGAAAAATGAGGTCTGCAGCTGCTGGAGATCACAGCTGAAAGTGTGTTGCTGGTTAAAGCACAGCAGGTCAGGCAGCATCTCAGGAAAAGGAAATTCGACGTTTCGAGCATAAGCCCTTCTTCAGGAGTGGGAGAGAGTTTGCCAAGCAGGCTAAGATAAAAGGTAGGGAGGAGGGACTTGGGGGAGGGGCGATGGAGGTGGGATAGGTGGAAGGAGGTCAAGGTGAGGGTGATAGGCCGGAGTGGGTTGGGGGCGGAGAGGTCAGGAAGGAGGTTGCAGGTTGGGAGGGCGGTGCTGAGTTGAGGAAACTGACTGAGACAAGGTGGGGGGAGGGGAAATGAGGAAACTGGAGAAATCTGAATTGATTCCTTGTGGTTGGAGGGTTCCCAGGCGGAAGATGAGGCGTTCCTCCTCCAGCCGTCTTGTTGTTATGTTCTGCCGGTGGAGGAGTCCAAGGACCTGCATGTCCTCAGTGGAGTGGGAGGGAGAGTTAAAGTGTTGAGCCACGGGGTGGTTGGGTTGGTTGGTCCGGGCGGCCCGGAGGTGTTCTCTGAAGCGTTCTGCAAGTAAGCGGCCTGTCTCCCCAATGTAGAGGAGGCCACATCGGGTGCAGCGGATGCAATAGATGATGTGTGTGGAGGTACAGGTGAACTTGTGGCGGATATGGAAGGATCCCTTGGGGCCTTGGAGGGAAATGAGTGTGGAGGTGTGGGCGCAAGTTTTACATTTGCTGCGGTTGCAGGGGAAGGTGCCGGGAGTGGAGGTTGGGTTGGTGGGGGGTGTGGATCTGACGAGGAAGTCACGGAGGGAGTGGTCCTTGCGGAACGCTGATAAGGGAGGGGAGGGAAATATGTCCTTGGTGGTGGGGTCCGTTTGGAGGTGGCGGAAATGACGGCAGATGATACGTTGTATGCAGAGGTTGGTGGGGTGGTAGGTGAGAACCAGTGGGGTTCTGTCTTGGTGGCGTTTGGTGGAGCGGGGCTCAAGGGCGGAGGAGGGGGAAGCCACTCCCTCCCTGACTCCCTCGTCAGATCCACACCCCCCACCAACCCAACCTCCACTCCCGGCACCTTCCCCTGCAACCGCAGCAAATGTAAAACTTGCGCCCACACCTCCACACTCATTTCCCTCCAAGGCCCCAAGGGATCCTTCCATATCCGCCACAAGTTCACCTGTACTTCCACACACATCATCTATTGCATCCGCTGCACCCGATGTGGCCTCCTCTACATTGGGGAGACAGGCCGCTTACTTGCAGAACGCTTCAGAGAACACCTCCGGGCCGCCCGGACCAACCAACCCAACCACCCCGTGGCTCAACACTTTAACTCTCCCTCCCACTCCACTGAGGACATGCAGGCCCTTGGACTCCTCCACCGGCAGAACATAACAACAAGACGGCTGGAGGAGGAACGCCTCATCTTCCGCCTGGGAACCCTCCAACCACAAGGAATCAATTCAGATTTCTCCAGTTTCCTCATTTCCACTCCCCCCCCACCTTGTCTCAGTCAGTTCCCTCAACTCAGCACCGCCCTCCCAACCTGCAACCTCCTTCCTGACCTCTCCGCCCCCAACCCACTCCGGCCTATCACCCTCACCTTGACCTCCTTCCACCTATCCCACCTCCATCGCCCCTCCCCCAAGTCCCTCCTCCCTACCTTTTATCTTAGCCTGCTTGGCAAACTCTCTCCCACTCCTGAAGAAGGGTTTATGCTCGAAACGTCGAATTTCCTATTACTGAGATGCTGCCTGACCTGCTGTGCTTTAACCAGAAACACACTTTCAGCTCCGGGTACTCCAGTTCCCCCCCACTGTCCAAAGATGTGCAGGCTAGGTTAGATTAGCCAGGGGAAATGAAGGGATACAGGGATAGAGAAGGTGGGTGGCATGCTCTGCCGAGGGTCAGTGTGAACCTGATAGGCCGATTGATCTGCTTCCATGTTCTATAATCACACCAGAGACTCAAATAATGTTCTGGGCCCTGGGCTCCAATCTTGGGGGTGGCTGTGGGTCATCACAGTGAGAACAGGGTTGGGGATGGACACGTTCCAAGGGGACAACAGGTTTGTTTTCTGAGGAGTTGAGGGCATGAATGTTCTGTCGAGGTATTTTGGGGATAAACTTACTGAGGGGATGGTTTCTAAGGTATTGAGGGAGCCCTATCTGTCAGTACAGGGTGCAGATGGTCGCAAGGTACAGATACACTTCACAGAACATAGAACATAGAACAGTCCAGCACAGAACAGGCCCTTCAGCACAAAATGTTGTGCCAACCACTGATCCTCATGTAAGGTAAATCTAATGTATGAACTCTCAAATGTGTGTGACCATATATATGTCCAGCAGTCTCTTAAATATTCCCAATGAGCTCGCTTCCACAATTGCTGTTGGCAACGCATTCCATGCTCTCACAACTCTCTGCGTAAAGAACCCGCCTCTGACATCCCCTCTATACTTTCCTCCAACCAGATTAAAACTATGACCCCTCGTGTTAGCCATTTCTGCCCTATGAAATAGTCTCTGGCTACCGACTCTATCTATGCCTCTCATTATCTTGTATACCTCAATTAGGTCCCCTCTCCTCCTCCTTTTCTCCAATGAACGAAGTCTGAGCTCAATCAACCTCTCTTCATTAGATAAGCCCCCCAGTCCAGGCAGCATCCTGGTAAACCTCCTCTGAACCCTCTCCAAAGCATCCACATCTTTCCTATAATAGGGTGACCAGAACTGGACACAGTATTCCAAGTGCGGTCTGACCAAAGTTTTATGGAGCTGCAACAAGATCTCACGGCTCTTAAACTCAATCCCCCTGTTAATGAAAGCAAAAACACCATATGCTTTCTTAACAACCCTGTCCACTTGGGTGGGAATTTTAAGGGATCTTTCTACCTGCACACCAAGATCCCTCTGTTCCTCCACACTGCCAAGAATCCTGTCTTTAATCCTGTACTCAGATTTCATGTTCGACCTTCCAAAATGCATCACTTCGCATTTATCCAGGTTGAACGCCATCTGCCACCTCTCAGCCCATCTCTGCATCCTGTCAATGTCCTGCTGCAGCCTACAACAGCCCTCTATACTGTCAACGAAACCTCCAACCTTCGTGTCATCTGCAAACGTGCTGACCCATCCTTCAATCCCCTCATCCAAGTCATTAATAAAAATTACAAAGAATATAGGCCCAACAACAGATCCCTGTGGAACACCACTCACCAGGCAGAATACATTCCTTCTAATAACACTCGCTGTCTTCTGTTGACCAGCCAATTCTGTATCCAGACAGCTAAATTTCCCTTTATCCCATTCCTCCTGACCTTCTGAACGAACCGACCTTATACAAATGCCTTACTGAAGTCCATATACACAACATCCACAGCTCGATCCTCATCAACTTTTCAAGTCACATCCTCAAAGAACTCAATAAGATTTGTGAGGCATGACCTGTCCCTCACAAAGCCGTGTTGACTGCATTTAATCAAGCCATGCTCTTCCAGATGGTCATAAATCCTATTCCTCAGAATCCTTTCTAACTCCTTGCAGATGACAGAAGTGAGACTGACTGGTCTGTAATTTCCGGGGATTTCCCTATTTCCTTTCTTGAAGAGAGGAATTACATTTGCCTCCCTGCAGTCCTCTGGTGAGGGTCAGGCTGGATGCGGTGTGTAGACGGCGGTGAAGTTCAGGTTTGGGGCAGTGTGTGGCCGACGGTGAGGGATATGCTTGGGGCAGTGTGTGTACATTGGTGAGTATCAGGCTGGGGGCGGGTTTGGACAGAGGTGAGGGTCAGGTTGGGGGCCGTCTTTGGATGGCGGTGAGTATCAGGCTGTTGGCGGGTGTAGGCGGCGGTGAGGGTCAGGCTTGGGGCGGGAGCGTGCGGCGGAGGGTCATGCTGGGGGCGGTGCTT
Source organism: Hemiscyllium ocellatum (assembly GCF_020745735.1). Taxonomy (NCBI): domain Eukaryota; kingdom Metazoa; phylum Chordata; class Chondrichthyes; order Orectolobiformes; family Hemiscylliidae; genus Hemiscyllium; species Hemiscyllium ocellatum. The sequence continues at coordinate 67,904,011 of NC_083420.1, forward strand.
GGACACTGGTGGTAGTCAGGTTGGGGCGGTGTTTGGATGGAGGTGAGGGTCAGGCTGGGTGCGGTGTGTGGGTGGAGGTGAGGGTCAGGCTGGGGGCGGTGTGTGGGTGGAGGTGAGGGTCAGGCTGGGTGCGGTGCGTGGGTGGCCGTGAGGGTCAGGCTGGGGGCGGTGTGTGGATGGAGGTGAGGGTCAAGCTGGGGGCGGTGTGTGGATGGAGGTGAGGGTCAGGCTGGTGCGGTGTGTGGCTGGTAGTGAGGGTCAGGCTGGGGGCGGTGTGTGGGTGGTAGTGAGGGTCAGGCTGGGGGCGGTGTGTGGATGGCGGTGAGGGTCAGGCTGGGTGCAATGTGTGGGTGGTAGTGAGGGTGAGGCTGGGGACGGTGTGTGGGCGGCGGTGAGGGTCAGGCTGGGGGCGTTGTGTGGATGGCGGTGAGGGTCAGGCTGGGGGCGGTGTGTGGGCGGCGGTGAGGGTCAGGTTGGGGGTGGTGTGTGGGCGGCGGTGATGGTCAGGCTGGGGACGGTGTGTGGGCGGTGGCGAGGGTCAGTCTGGGGGCGGTGTGTGGATGGAGTTGAGGGTCAAGCTGGGGGCGGTGTGTGGATGGAGGTGAGGGTCAGCCTGGGGGCAGTGTGCGGACAGTAGTGAGGGTTAGTCTTGGTGCGGTGTGTGGACAACATTGAGTGTCAGGCTTGGGGCGGTGTGTGGACTGCGGTGAGGGTCAGGCTGGGGATAATGTTGGACGGCGGTGAAGGTCATGCTGGTGGCGGTGTGTCGTCAGCGGTGATGGTTCGGCTGGGGATGGTGTGTTGACAGCGGTGAGGGTCTGCCTGGGGGAATTGATGGACATCGATGAGGGTCACGCAGGGGCGGTGTTGGACGTTGGTGAGGGTCAGGCTGGGAGTGGTGTGTGGACGGCGGTGAGGGTCTGGCTGGGGACGGTGAGTAGACGGCAGTGAGGGTCTAGCTGGGGACGGTGTTTCGGGACAGTGAGGGTCAGGTTTGGGGCAGTGTGTGGATGGCAGTGAGGGTCAGGATGTGGGTGTTGTGTGGACAGCAGTGAGGGTCAGACTGGGCGTAATGTGTGGGAGGCAGTGAGGGTCAGGCTGGGGGCGGTGTGTGGGCGGCGGTGAGGGTCAGGCTGGGGGCGGTGTGTGGGTGGTAGTGAGGGTCAGGCTGGGGGCGGTGTGTGGGCGGTAGTGAGGGTTAGGCTGGGGGTGGTATGTGTGTGGGCGATCGTGCTGTGTGCTGCTGCAGTCTCCTGAATGGGGAGCAGACTTTAAAAACTCCGAGCCCCAGAGGGGAGGCATTTAATCGATTTTTAGAGTAGATTACTTACAGTGTGGAAACAGGCCCTTCGGCCCAACAAGTCCACACCGACCCACCGAAGCGCAACCCACCCAGACCCCTACATTTACCCCTTACCTAACACTACGGGCAATTTAGCATGGCCAATTCACCTGACCCGCACATCTTTGGACTGTGGGAGGAAACCGGAGCACCCGGCGGAAACCCACGCAAACACGGGGAGAATGTGCAAACTCCACACAGTCAGTCGCCTGAGTCAGGAATTGAACCCGGGTCTCTGGTGCTGTGAGGCAGCAGTGCTAACCACTGTACCACCGTGCCGCCCCAAAGATTGACCGAATCTTTGATTATCCAAATGAATTAGTGCCCACCCAACTCATTCCCATAATCGAGGTTCATCTGTAGATGGGAACATGAGTAGGATGGATGGAGAGGGATATGGGCCGGGTGCTGGCAGGTGGGGCTAGAATGGGTTGTGATACCTGGTGAGCATGGACGGGTTGGACCGAAGGGTCTGTTTCCGTACTGTGTATCTCTCTGACTCTATGGCCTTCCAGCCAATTTTGTATCCAAATCTCCCCATCCCCTTGTATTCTATGGTGATGAACTTGCTAACCCGTCTGTTATGTGGACCCTTGCTGAACGTCTTTCTGAAATCCAAGTTAGTTAATTCCATGCACAAAGCCATGCTGACTATCCCTAATCATTCTTGTCTTTCCAATTACACCTACATCCTGCCCCTTATAATCCCTTCCAACAACTTGCCTTCTCCTGACTTCAGGCTCACTGGTCTATAGTTTGCTGGCTTTTCCTTACCACCTTTCTCAAATAAGGGCACCAGTCTTCCAGCAACTAGTCCAGAACAAGAGGGCATAGGTTTAGGGTGACAGGGTAAAGATATAAAAGAGACTGAAGGGGCAACTTTTTTCATGCAGAGGGTGGTATGTGCATGGAATGAGCTGCCAGAGGATGTGGTGGAGGATAGTACAATTGCAACATTAAAGAGGCATTTGGATGGGTATATGATTAGGAAGGGTTTGGAGGGATATGGATCGAGTGCTGGCAGCTGGGACTAGATTGGTTTGGGATATCTGGTCAGCATGGATGGGTTGGAACAAAGGGTCTGTTTCCGTGCTATATAACATTACGACTCAAATTCTTGCTTTCTCTACATTCCACCCTCTTGACATCTCTCCCTATCACTGTCACCTCACCCATCCTCACAACTCTTCCTTATCTCTAATAATTCCTCTCTCCCCTCAGAACCCTCCCTAACTCTAATCCCCTCCAGTCTCTCCAAGCTCTGCTACATCTGCCTCTCTTTGATTCCAGCCTTCAGGATTCCCCATCTTTATTTCTCACTTGATGACGGCCCTTTCAGATTCCTGCACCGAGCTCCAGAATTTCCTCCTAAACCCCTCCGTCTGAGTTTCCTCCCAAATACATTGACCAATAATGTGTCATCTATTCGAATATCACCTTTTCTGACCTGGTTTCAAATGTGGCCTGTCATAACCCTATATTAAGTGTTTAGAGGTTTATGGCACAGATAAAAGCTTTGTGGGCCATTGAGTCTATTTCAGTAAAGAAAACTACCACCTAACTATTCTTATCTATTTTCCAATACACGGTCCATCGCGTTATCTGCCTTGGCATCGCAAGCGTGCACCTAAATACATCTGAAATGCTATTGGGATTTCTGTGTCTCCCACCCTGACAGAGAGTGAGGTTTAGTGCAACTGTTGCTCGATGATGACATCACCCACAGGAACACAGAGCAGCTGGGTCTGTGCAAACCAGAGGTCACCCACACATTGGGAAGGATGTCAGGGTCCCTGAGAGTGGGGCACAGGAGATTTACCAGGATGGTACAAGGAATGGGGGATTTTAGTAGTGTGTTTTGGATTTTCTTTACACTATTCATTTTTATGATATTGACGTTTTCAATACTTAAAGAATATCGATCTACAATAGATGGACTCTCCTTTCTAACCTCTCCCCTTGCCTGGGCTGTGGTAACCTTCAGTTTAAACCCACCACCAGACATCTCTCCCTAATGAGAGAGCAGCCCTATGGTCTGGGAGGACAATGTTGACTTCCCTTTTACACAGTGATGTCACTGTGCCCCGGGGATGGGGAGAGGGAATGCTGAAGGTGGTGGATGGGACACCACTCAGGCACAGTGCTTTGTCCTGGAGGATGGTCACTTTCTTTAATATTGTTGGAGGCTGCACTGATGCAGGCAAGTCGGGAACGTTCCAACACAATCGTGATGTGTGCCTTATAGAGAGTGAACAGACATTGGGGAATCAGGGGTTTGGGGAAACTGAGGTTGATCTCTTTGTAACAAATGAAATTGCGGGTGCTCTGTGGCAGAGGGGTTTAGAAAAGTTACGTGTTATAATAATGAACCTTACACCCATCAGCTTATTATACAAGGATTACAGGACACACATTGAAGGTTTGGGGACATCTATTGAGAGAATGGGATGTTTCAAAGGATAACTTTCATGCAGCAAATGGGATTGAACTGGAACACAATAATCACACACAATGTGAATATCCAGGTCCTGATGAATTGAGTCATGCTGTCAGAGTGTAGTGTTACAATTACTGAGATTCCCATCTGAATATCTGCCTGTAATACAAGTTTATAAAATCCGTCACTGTCAGATCAGGTTAGAAACTCGCACCACCCCCTCCTCCTGGCCCAGGATGACTGGACACATTACCCCTTGTGGAGGTCAGCAGTCAATTCAGGGGGAAATCTACGTGGGTTTCTGTGAGTTTCCACCTTGGGACTTCATGTGACTGAACAGGGCAGATCTTTGACACATGTGACAGAATGTTCCAGGAGTCAGTGAGATGTGGAGAGCAGGATGTGCTTCCTTTTCTTTCCTTCCATGCTGCTGCTGTGCCTCATCAGTAAGACATTGGGCTGTGAAAGGCTCATGCAGCTTGATCGGAAAAGATGTCTCCATTCTCACCAAGGGGCACCAGGCTCCTCCCAGTCATTCCATAGATTGTCACTAAAACCAGAACAACTCTGCACGCTTCCCACTGCACAGTGTTCCCAGTAAACATTTAGAAGAATGGCGGGTGTGGGGGTTGTGAGGGGGAAGGGGGAATCTGTCAGAAAAGCCATAACTGTAAAGTTCTAAGAGGATTGTGAAGAGAGAGAAATACACAAGAGAAGGGGGCAACAATTTGTCAGATGGAGTATAATTTTGGAAAATGGAATGTTGATCATTTTGGAGGGGATAATAAAAGAAGTGTGCTATTGACATGGTGGAGACTGTAGAAAGCTGCACCACAAAGGGACCAGAGGGTAATTGTGCAGGAAACACAGAAAGCCAGCAGATTCTGGGTCAGTCACGGAATCAAAGGTTCTGTTTTAGATTCGTCAAGTTTAAGGCAACACCGAGACGAGGAAGGGGTTTCAGTAGCAATGGAGCTGGGATGAGGAGGAGACAAGCAACATTTTAGAGATTGGAATTCCTGGTGTTTGTGGTTTTGAAGATGTCTGATCAGAAGGTCACCTTGGGGTCAGATATGACAGCGATATTGTGAAGAGTGTGGTTCTACCTCAGATATTTCCCAGTGGGAGGGAGGGGCTCAGCAGGAAGGGAAAGGAATTTGAAATAGCAACTGAACGCAATGGGTTATAACCATTACAATGTTTCATTGGAGGAAATTGCAGCTAATCGAATAGTGAGAGCGTGGTAAGCAGTTTGATAACTGAGTAACAGTGGAGTAATGGAGAGGGATGATGGGGAGGGAGAGCTGGGCAGTGTCAGTGTACATGTGAAACCTCACACGGTGCTTTTGGAAGATGTTACCTCCTGGCAGTATGTAGGTGAGATACAGGAGGGGATAAGGATAGATCCTTCGGCCCAAGAAGTCCACAATGACCCTCCGAAGATGAATCCACCCAGACTCGTTCCACTACATCTACCCCTGATTAATGCACTTAACCTGCACATCTTTGGACTGTGGGAAGAAACCGGAGAACCGGAGGAAACCCACGCAGACATGGGGAGATGTGCAAACTCCATGCAGACAATCGCCCGAGGCTGGAATCAAACCTGGGTCCCTGGTGCTATGAGGCAGCAGTACTCACCACTGAACCACCGTGCTGGTCAGCCCTTGAGGGACACCACATACAGGGAATTCAGAAAGGAAATCAGAGAGGATGTCACAGCTACAGAAGTTACCATTGTCGAGGAGGGTCTGCCTGCTGAGTCAGTATGGGTGGAAATTAAGATTCCTGATGAAGGGCTTATGCCCAAAACATCGAATTTCCTATTCCTTGGATGCTGCCTAACCTGCTGTGCTTTCACTAGCAACACATTTTCAGCTGGAAATTAGGAACAGTAAGGGAGCAGTTACCTCATTAGGGGTTTACTACTGTCTCCCCCAACAGCAGCAGGGAGACTGACGAAAGCATAGATCGGCAGATTTTGGAAAAGTGCGAATGGAGTAAGGTGGTTGTAATGGGTGACTTTAACTTTCCCAGTATTGACTGGAACCTCCTTCGAGCAGATGGTTTGGAAGAAGCTGTATTTGTAAGGTGTGTTCAGGAGGGTTTCCTAACTCAGTACGTTGACAGGCCGACGAGGGGAGAAGCCATTTTGGATTTGGTGCTCGGCAATGAGCCGGGGCAGGTGTGAGATCTTGCGTTGGGAGAGCATTTTGGTGATAGTGACCGCAACTGCCTCACATTCTACATAGCTATGGAGAAGGAGAGAAGCAGGCACAATGGGAGGATATTTAATTGGGGAAAAGGAAACTATGATACTATCCGACGTGCATTGGGAAGCATGGACTGGGAGCAATTGTTCCTTGGAAAGGGCACTATAGACATGTGGAGACTGTTTAAGGAACAGTTGCTGCGACTGATGCACAAATGTGTTCCTCTGAGACAGGCAAGAAGGGGTAAGATAAAGGAACCTTGGATGACAGGAGCGGAGGAGCTTCTCGTCAAAAGGAAGAAGGCAGCTTACGTAAGGTGGAGGAAGCAAGGGTCTTTCTCAACTCTAGAGGATTACAGGCAGGTGAGGAAGGAGCTCAAAAATAGTCTGAGGATAGCCAGGAGGGGGCACGAGAAAGGCTTGGCAGGAAGCGTTAAGGAGAATAAAAAGACACTTTACACGTGTGTGAGGAGTAAGAGAATGATCAAAGAAAGAGTAGGGCAGATCAGGGATAGCTTAGGGAACTTGTGTATAGAGTCTGAGGAGGTAAGGGAAGCCCTAAATGAGTTTTCTGCTTCCGTCTTTACTAAGGAAAAGGGCCTTGTAGTGAATGAAACCATTGAGGATCAGGTCAGCAAGCTGGAGCGGATAGAGATTGAGAAAGCTGATGTGCTGAAAATTCTGACAAACATGAAGATTGACAAGTCGCCAGGGCCAGACTAGATTTGTCCTCGGCTGCTCTGGGGAGTGAGAAATTTGGTTGCTTCGCCACTTGCGAAGATCTTTGCATCCTCGCTCATATTGGATCCATACCTGAAGACTGGAGAGAGGCAAATGTAATTCCTCTCTTCAAGAAAGGAAATAGGGAAATCCCTGGCAATTACAGAGCAGTAAGTCTCACGTCTGTCGTCTGCAAGGTGTTAGAAAGGATTCTGAGGGATAGGATTTATCACCATGTGGAAGAGCATGGCTTGATTAAAGTCAGTGAGCACGGTTTTGTGCGGGGCAGGTCACGCCTCACAAACCTTATTGAGTTCTTTGAGGATGTTACTAGACAAGTTGATGAGGGTCGAACTGTGGATGTGGTGTATCTGGACTTCAGTAAGGCATTTAATAAGGTTCCCCATGGTAGGCTCATTCAGAAGGTCAGGAGGAATGGGATAAAGGGAGATTTAGCTGTCTGGATACAGAATTGTCTGTTGGACAGAAGACAGCGAGTGGGAGTAGAAGTAAAATATTCTCCCTGGAAGTCACTGGTAAGTGGTGTTCCACAGGGCTCTGTTGTTGGGCCTATACTCTTTGTAATTTTTATTAATGACTTGGATGAGGAGATTGAAGGATCGGTTAGCAAGTTTTCAGATGACACAAAGGTTAGTGGTGTCGTTGATAGTATAGAGGATTGTTGTAGGCTGCAATGGAACATTGACAGGATGCAGAGATGGGCTGAGAGGTGGCAGATGGAGTTCAACCTGGATAAAAGCGATGTGATGCATTTTAGAAGGTCGAATTTGAAATCTGAGTACAGGATTAAAGACCGGATTCTTGGCAGTGTGGAGGAACAGAGGGATCTTGGTGTGCAGGTACATAGATCCCTTAAAATGGCCACCCAAGTGGTTAGGGTTGTTAAGAAAGCATATGGTGTTTTAGCTTTCATTAACAGAGGGATGGAGTTTAAGAGCCATGAGATCTTGTTGCAGCTCTATAAAACTTTGGTCAGACCGTACTTGGAATACTGTGTCCAGTTCTGGTCGCCCTATTATAGGAAAGATGTGGATGCTTTGGAGAGGGTTCAGAGGAGGTTTACCAGGATGCTGCCTGGACTGGAGGGCTTATCTTACAAAGAGAGGTTGACTGATGTCGGACTTCTTTTCATTGGAGAAAAGAAGGAAGAGAGAGGACCTAATTGAGGTGTACAAGGTAATGAGAGGCATAGATAGAGTTGATAGCCAGAGACTTTTTCCCAGGGCAGAAATTGTTAACACGAAGGGTCATAGTTTTATGCTGTTTGGCGGAAAGGAGAGAGGGGATGTCAGAGGCGGGTTCATTACACAGAGAGCTGGGGGAGTATGGAATCCGTTGCCAGCTGTAGTTGTGGAAGCAGGTCAGTGGGGATATTTAAGAGGCTGCTGGACGTGCATATGGTCACAGAAATTTGAAAGTTCATTCATTCGGTTTACCTTACATGAGGATCAAATTCTCAAGCAAACAGATGGCTGGGGATATTCAGTAGCAACGGTGAGGAGAGAGAGGAACAATTCACATTTCAAGGGACCCTTCCTCAAAACGGTCTGTTCTGAAGGAACTTTCCCGCAGAAATCACTGGATTGAAAGGTGAACTCTGTCTGTCTCTTTCTCCCTCTCCCATCAGAGATGCTGCCGGACATGCTTAGCTTCTTCAGCAATCTCTGTATTGATGTTTCAGGTCTCCAGTGCATCCGTACAGATTGGTTTTAGTGTTGAATTCTCCAGCTTGCTCTGTTCAAGGGATTGAACCCCCTCTGCTACAACGGGGTGTCAGTTTCCTCAGCTAACTGGTTCGTGATACCAACACTGCGGGCTCAATCTCTATCATGTCTGACATTACCATGAGGGCCCCAGCTTCTCAACCTCGCCCCACAGCTGAGGTGTGTGACCCACCAGGCCTCTCTCTCTGACAGGACTGCAGCTCTCGGGCCCTCCTGGTCTATACCTCTCTCTGGCCCCCTCTCTCTGTCCCCTTCTCTCTGTTCCCCTCTCGCTGTCTCCCCTCTCACTATCTCTCCCTCTCTGTGCCCCCCTCTATCTATCCACCCTCTCTCTGTCACCCTCTCTCTGTCCCCCTCTCTCTGTTCCCCTCTCTCTGTCCCCTTCTCTCTGCCCCCTTCTCTCTGTTCGCCCCCTCTGTCCTCTCTTTCTCTCCCCCCTCTTTCTCTGTCCCCTCCTCTGTTCCATTCACTCTCTGACCACCATCTCTCTGTCCCCCCTCTCTCTTTCCCCCCCTCTCTCTGTCCCCACTCGCTCTGATCCCCCTCTCTCTGTCCGCCCTCTCTCTGTCCCCCTCTCTCTGTCCTCCTCTTTCTGACACCTTCTCTCTGTTCCCTTCCCTCTGTCCCCTACTCTCTGCCACCCCTCTCTGTCCCTGCTCTCTCTGTACCCGCTCTATGTTCCTCCTACTCTCTCTACCCCCTTCTCCGTGCCCCCTTTCTCTAGCCCCTCTCTCTATCCCCACTCTCCCTGAATCCCTCTCTCTGACCCCTTTAACCCCGTCTCTCTGACCCCCTGTCTCTACTCCCCCTCTCTGTGTCCCCTCTCCAGCCTCCGCTCGCTCTGTCACGCTCTTTCTGGGGCCAATCTCTCTGTTCCCCTCTTACTGTTCCCCTCGTACTGTCGCCCTCTCTCTGTATCCCTCTCTCTGTCCCCCTCTCTCTGTCCCCCTCTCTCAGTCCCTATTTCTCTGCCACCTCTCTCTCTGTCCCCCCTCCCTCTGTCCCCCCTCTCTGTCACCCTCTCTCAGTCCCTATTTCTCTGTCCCCCTCTCTCTGTCCTCCCTCTCTCTGCCCCCTTTCTCAGTCCCCTCTCTCTCTGTCCCCCTCACTTTGTCCCACCTCTCTCTGTTCCCCTCTCTCTGATCCCCCTCTCTCTGTCTCCCCTCTCTCTATCTCCCCCTCTTTGTGCCCCCCTCTATCCACCCTCTCTCTATCCACCCTTTCTCTGTCCCCCTCTCTCTGTCTCCCCTCCCTCTATCTCCCCCTCTCTCTATCTCCCCCTCTCTCTGTCCCCATCTCTCTGTCCTGCCTCTCTCTGTCCTGCCTCTCTCTGTCCTGCCTCTCTCTGTCCCCCTCTCTCTGTCCCCTCTCTGCCTGTTCCCCCCTCTCTGTCCCTCTCTCTCTATCCCTCTCTCTGTCCCCCCTCACTCTCCGCACTCTGTCCTCCCCTCTCTGTCGCCCCTCTCTGTCCCCCCTCTCTCTGTCCTCCCCCCCTCTGTCCACCCTCTCTCTGTCCCGTCTATCTGTACCCCTCTCTCCGAGCCACTCTCTCTGTCCACGCTCTCTCCCTGTCCCCCTCTCTTTGTCCCCCTCTCTCTGCCCAACTTCTGACACCCGTCTCTCAGTCCCCCCTCTGTCTGCCCCTTCTCTCTGGCCCCCCTCTCTCTGTCCCCCTCTCTCTGCCCCACTTCTGACACCCATCTCTCTGCCCCCCTCTGTCTGCCCCTTCTCTCTGTCCCCCCCTCTGTCCCCCTCTCTCTGTCCACCCCTCTCTCTTTCCCCCTCTCCCTGCCCCCTATCTCCGTCTCCCCGCTGTCCGTTCCCCCTCTATCTGTCCCCTCTGTGCCCCCATTACCCCCTCTATTTCCCCGTCCCACCCACTCTGCATCCCCCTCTCTGTACCCCCATTTGTCCCCCAGTCTCTGTCGCCCCTCTCTCTATCCCTCTCTCTCTCTTTGTCCCCATTCTCTCTGTCCCCCTCTCTGTCCCACCCCCTCTCTGTGCCTCGGGTTCTCTGTCCCTCTCTCTCTGTCCCCCTCTCTCTGCACCCCCTCTCCCTGTCCGCCGTCTCTCTCTGTCCCTCTCTCTGTTCCCCCTCTCTGTCCCTTCTCTCTCTTTGCACCCCCTCTCTCTGTCCCGCCCTCTCTCTCTGTCACCCCTCTCTCTGTCCCTTTCTCTCTGCCCCACTTCTGACACCTGTCTCTCTCTCTGTCCCCCCTCTGTCTGCCCCTTCTCTCTGTCCACTCTCTCTGTCCCCCTCTCTGTCACCCTCTCTGTCACCCTCTGTCTGTACCCATCTCTCTCTGTTCCCACCTCTCTCTGTCCGCCATCTCTCTGTCCCACCCTCTATGTCCTCCGCTCTATGCAACCCCTCTATGTCCCCCCTCTATGCCCCCTCTCTCTGTCCCCCTCTCTGTCGCCCTCTCTGTCACCCTCTCTCTGTCCCCACCTCTCTCTGTCCGCCCTCTCTCTGTCCGCCCTCTCTCTCTCCCACCCTCTATGTCCCCCCTCTATGTCCCCCCTCTATGCCCCCTCTCTATGCCCCCTCTCTATGTCCCCCTCTCTCTGTCCCCCTGTCTCTGCACCCCTTCTCTCTGTCCGCCCTCTCTCTCTGTCCCCACTCTCTCTGTCCACCCCTCTCCCTTTCGCCCTCTCTCTGCCCCTTCTCTCCGTCTCCCCGCTGTCAGTTCCCCCTCTCTCTGTCCCCACTGTGCCCGCATTACCCCCTCTATCTACCCCTGTCGCACCCTCTCTGCCCCCTCTCTGTACTTCCCATCTGTCCCCCAGTCTCTGTCGCCCCTCTCACTATCCCTCGCTCTCTCTCTGTCCCCATTCTCTCTGTTGCCGCTCTCTTTGTACACCTCTCTCGGTCTCTCTCCTCTCTTTCTGACCTCCTCTCTCTGTCCCACTCTCTCTGCCCCATCCCCCTCTCTCTGTCCACATTCTCTCTGTCCCCCTCTCTGTCCCCTTCTCTCTGTCACACCTTCTCAGACCCCTTCTCTCTGTCCCCACTTCTATCCCCTTCTCTCTTCCCCCCCCTCTCTGTCCCACCCCGTCTCTGTGCCTCGGGTTCTCTGTCCCCCTCTCTCTGTCCCCCCCTCTCTCTGTCCCTCTCTCTGTTCCCTCTCTCTGCCACCCTCTCTCTGTCACACTCTCTCTGTCCCTTCTCTCTCTCTGTCCCCCTCTGTCTGTACCCACCCCTCTGTCCCCCCCCCCCCCCCCCCTCTCTCACCCTCCCTCGGTCCCCGATCTCTCTGTCCCCCTCTTTGTCTGTCCTCTCTCTCTCTGTCACCCCTCTTTCTGTTCCCAGGCTCTCGGTACCCGCTCTCTGTTTCCCCCCTCCTCGTTGGACACCTCTCTCCGTGCCCACTCTCTCTATCCCCCTCCATCTGTACTCACTCTCCCTGAA